>NC_069507.1:240713452-240830952 GCF_027579735.1 Bombina bombina
TTCCGAGGTGTTAGCAATCGATAGTGCTAATATTTTTTGCACTCCACTTGTTTATCTAGGCCTAAAGGATAAAATCAACCACTGTGTAGCATGTTGCAGAATCAGGCAGGCAGCAGAGTAATTCAGTATGCACAATGCTTTCCAAAGCTGTAAATTTAAAAGAAAATTAGGCAAAATAAATAATGAATGCACATTGAATTGTTTTACGGTTTTTATTTAACACTATGTAGGGGATATTACGAGATTAATGTTCAATTTTAAAGGGATATTGTAGTGCAATTGACATGCCCGGATTGGCACCACAAAGGGTTTAAACTCATAAGTCCCAGTTTCAGGCAGTGATTGCCACTGTTGAATGGTTCACTGGCTCTTCTCTGCTTGGAAGCAGCAGTTCTCTAAAGCTCCCGAGCGAGACATTTATGTGCTATGAAGAATAAGAGAATGTTTTCTCTGCACTACAATGCTCCTGTTTTAAAGGGACACCTCCCTCTAACCATGGGAGCCTCCATGTTGAAATCTAGTTTTCATTGCATTTCAGTTCTGACCTGTTTGCACAAGTGTAGTAATTCTTCTTCATATACCTGCAGCGTAACCTAGGTTCCATACACTTGTGGTTCACGTGTTGTTTTGATATAATTATACTTAGGTTGGTGGAAGATCTAATTTATCTCTGAAATGAATTTTGGATGCTAATTTTGTAAACGGTGCAGCATTTAGATCTTTTTGGAAAACGGTGTCACAGACTATAGGTAGAACATCGGTAATACAGCAGTTTGACACTAGAGATCATATAAGTATTTTCAGTCAATCCTCCTAACACAGAATAAAAGTTACTTCCAATATCAGCTACACATTTCAAGAGTGCAGTATTGTTCCTAGGAAGTGACCTCTAATTAAACTGTACTTGTCAGGCACCGGTACAGTAATGCCAGCCGTGGGGAAGGGTAATCAAAAAGCCTATTGGGAAAATAAAGATATGCAACTTCTGTAATCCTTATTCTTTGCTGTTGAAGGGCAAACCCAAGAAAGATGAAGGCCTGTGGAGTATTGCAAGAGGGGTCTTCCGGATGCTGAGGAAGAACTATGGCTGTGTGAGAATGGATTTTGCGCAACCATTTTCATTAAAAGTAAGTAAAAAAAAATATATATATTTTTTCAGTTTAACAAATATAAATATATTTTGCTTTTGTGTGTTAATTTCACTGTGCCTGTATATATCTTCCTAGAATTGTAAGGGTTATGTAGTTTTCCCTAGAGAGGTAGTAAATATGAAAATGCACCATTTAACCATAGTTTAGCAAATAAAATGATTATGGTCACATAGCGCTCTGTACTAGGGTATGAGTAGTGGAAAAAAAAGGAATTACTTGCCTTAGGGAATTAGCATGTCCCTTTTAAAGTGCCGTTTCTTAGGTCCAATAAAGAAAAATGACTTGTTTTCCTTTTAGGTTTGGATGAATGTTTGATTTGATGTTTAAAGATCCACTATCCTTTTTTTTTTCTTTTCTTTTTTGTGTGTCTTATTCTAAATATTTTATTTAATGCATTTTCTTTGTATTTCTTTACAGGAATATCTAGATAACCAGAGGCAAAAACCTTCCCCTCCATTGCTGGGCTTACAGCAAGCCTTGTTACCCACAATCCTCTCTACCAGGTGACTAGGACTTTCTCCAGCTAAATATGTCTCACGTTTATATTGAACTAAATGGGAAATATGTCCTTGTGCACTTCTCATGCGGTAGTTGTAATGCTCAGTGACTGGGGGATAGCTCCCACATCTGTAAGAGGGTAGACCTTCATAAACATAGAAACCAAAAGAAGATTTATTCATCCTTTGTATATTCATAAGAACAAACAAAATACATTTAAAGGGATAGGAAACCCACATTTTTTTCATGATTCAGATAGAGCATACAATTTTAAACAACTTCCAAATTTACTGCTAATATTTAATTTGCTTCATTTAGGTATCCTTTTTTGAAAAGCATAGCTGGATAGGCTCAGCCCCTTGGCGTGCCATTTGCTGATTGGTGGCTGTACATCAGCACCTGGGTGCTATTTGCTGATTGGTGACTGCACATATAAAATGTTCAGCCAGCAATCCACAAATGGCATCCAGGTGCTGAGCCTAGCTATACTTTTCAACAAAGGATACCTAAATAATGAAGCAAATTAGATAATAGAAGTAAATTGGGAAGTTGTTTAAAATGGTATGTTCTATCTGAATTATAAAATAAAAAAATTGTGTTTCCTGTCCCTTTAAAATAAGAATATACTTCTATGTATATGTATTTCTATGAGCAAATTGTTAGCTTTTCGGGCTTCTTTTTGCACATTTTTGGTCTAGCCCATGCAGGGAATTAAAATGATCTGTCGGTTTTTATTTATATTGGCATTTTTGTCTTTTTCCTATTAATCCAATCTTTTTTTTTCTTTCTTTAGATCAAACAATGTTGGAAATGAAAATGGAATATCAGATCATACTGATTCTAGAAATGTACTAGATGGGACTTTCCGAAGGCAACTAATTACAAACTTAGCCAACCATGTGCTTTTTAGTAAGTACATAACCATTGTTAACTTAATCACTTGAGGTATGTTTGAGACATGCACTACTAGATTAAGATACCTGGCATATATTCCTACTATTCGTGCCCATACTCTTCAACTCGTGTGTATTTCAATGCCTATTAAATACAAATGAAATGGAATACACTAGTGGCGGCACTCTAGTAGGCAACTCACTATGCTGCACATAATAACAAGCAAACACTTGTATAATAGCTTGAAACGATACAAATACTTGTAAAGTACATGCAAGTTTGTGTTTTGTCATTTAAAGTCCAAATTAAACTTTCATGACTCGGATAGGGTATGTCATTTTAAACAACTTTTTAATTTACTTTTATCAAATTTCTTTGGTATTCTTAGGTGAAAGCTAAACCTAGGTAGGCTCACATGCTAATTTCTAGACCCTCGAAGGCCGCCTCTTATCTGAATGCATTTCAGTTTTCACAGCTACAGGGCATTAGTTCATGCATTTCATATAAATAACATTGTGCTCATGCATGTGGTGTTATTTAGGAGTCAGAGCTAATTGCCTGAAATGCAAGTCTGTCAAAAGTACTGAAATAAGGGGGCGGTCTGCAGAGGCTTAGATAGAAGGTAAATACAGAGGTAAAAAGTATATTAATAAAAAAGTGTTGGTGATGCAAAACTGGGGAATGGTAAATAAAGGGATGATCTATCTTTTTAAACAATAACATTTTTGGTGTTTACGGTGTCCCTTTTCTCATATTTGTTAGGTCTATGTATGGCTGTTGCAGGGTGCTCACATGTAGATGCTGTTTGTAGCGCTGTCTTTAATACAGTGGAGTTAGCCAGGAAACAGTTGTAACGTTTGTAGCGTAATTAGGTGCAGATTTGTAAGGACAAGATTAGTTTGTTCGTTTTATAATAGAATTTTACACAATACTTTACTTCTGTCATCAAGTTTTCTTGGTTCTTTTGTTATCTTTTGCTGAAAAGCAGGGACATATGGTTAAGAGCCGGCCCATTTCTGGAGCACTATATGGCAGCAGTTTTGCAATAATATTATCCATTTGCATAAGCACTAAATGGCAGCTCTATTCCCTGCTATATAGTGCTCCAGATGCCTACCTAGGTATCTCTTCAACACAGAATAGCAAGGGAATGAAGCACATTTGATAATAGAAGTTTATTGGAAACTTTTTTATAATGCTATGCTCTGTCTGACTCACAAACTTTATGTTTTGGATTTCATATCCCTTTAAACTATGACATTTTACAGCACTACATTAAAATGTAAGGCACTTTTAAATTAATGAAAATGTTTCTTCATTTTAAGCTGCTGACAAATGCTGCGCAGTAATGTCCACTCACATAGTGACCTGCTTGCTACTCTATCGATACCGGCAGGTGAGGTCTCAGTAATGGGTATCTATAATGCTTCCTTGCAAGATGAAATGGGAAAAACTGTAAGTTGTGTTTTTGTTTTCCTCCCAGGGTGTTCGTCTTTCGCTGTTAGTTGAAGATTTCTTCTCCATGAAAGAAGAAGTATTAGCCCGAGAATTTGACCTGGGCTTCTCTGGCAGCTCAGAAGATGTAGTAATGCACGCGATTCACCTCCTGGGCAACTCCGTGAACATCACTCATAGCAGCCAAACCAATGAGTTCTTCATTGCACCCAACACCAGCATCCCAGCAGTGTTTGAGCTCAACTTCTATAGCAATGGCGTGCTCCATGTGTACATCACCGAGGCCATAATAGGTAGGGCATGAGGAGGCGAAATATGTATATACAATGTAATACAGCTGTAAGTCAGAGGGACCTGGTTATCAATACCAGCTGCATGATCATTGTTTCTTGTGTTTCTTGCGCTAAAATGAACTGTTTTCCATAATGAGATAATTTTGTGAGAAAGCACTGTTGGGCTTTTCTAAAAAAGAGGCTACAGCTATTTTTACTTCACTATAAGGATTCTAAAGGTTTTTGGGATGACAACCATATCATCACTCTCACTACAGAAGAAATCACTGGCACAATCTCTTCCTGAGCCAGCAGTTTAAAGGGACATGAAACCCAATTTTTTGTCATTCAAAAAGAAAATACAATTTTAAGCAACTTTCCAATTTACGTCTATCATTTAATTTGCTTCCTTCTCTTGTTATCCTTTGCTGGAAAGTTTATCTATGTAAGCTCAGGAGCAGCAGAGAACTTAGGTTCTAGCTGTTGATTGGTGGCTGCATATATATATACCGATTGTGATTGGCTCACCAATATGTTCAGTTAGAAATCATTAGTGCATTGCTGCTCCTTCAACAAATGATACCAAGAGAATAAAACAAATTAGATAATAGAAGTAAATTAGAAAGTTGTTTAAAATTGTATTCTCAACCTTAATCATGAAAGAAAAAAAATGGGTTTCATGTCCCTTTAAGCTAGTATTGATAGACTGTTTCTTAGTTTGTAATAATTCAGGTTGTTATAAAAAGCCTGGTCAACTTTAAATTACATTGGACTACAGTTTTACATAGAAACATAAGAACATAGATTTTGATGACCGATAACTATAGGCCCAACAAGCCTGGCCAAAATTTGCTTAGAGTGTAAACTTATCTAGTTGGTAGGAAAGCCTTATGCTTGTCCCAGGCATTCTTAAAGTACCCCACAGTATTTGTCATTACCGCCTATTGTGGAAGTTTATTCCATCAATCAATCACCCTTTCTGTAAAGAAGTGCTTCCTCAAATTACTCCTGACTCTACTGTCCTTCAGCTTGAGATCATGACCCCTTGTTCTTAAATTTTTCTTTTAATCTAAAATACTTGCAACCTCAGTTTTACTAAGCCTCTTAAAATCCTGGAAAGGTGCTATCATTTCACCTCTTTCCATTCAACTAAGGAATACATATTTAGGTCATTGAGGCTTTCCTGTAGAGTTTATTTTTTATTTCTTTTGCATAATGTACCGAGTCCACAGATTCATCCTTACTTGTGGGATATTATCCTTCCTAACAGGAAGTGGCAAAGAGAGCACCACAGCAGAGCTGTCTATATAGCTCCCCCCTCAACTCCACCCCCCAGTCATTCTCTTTGCCGGCTCTAAGAAGGAAGGCTTAAGTGAAAGAGGTGTTTGCTCAACTGGTTCGGCTATGGGGCACACCAGAATTGGATCTGATGGCGTCTCGTCAGAACGCCAAACTTCCTCATTACGGCTCCAGGTCAAGGGATCCTCAGGCTGTACTGATAGATGCTCTAGCAGTACCCTGGTCGTTCAACCTGGTTTATGTGTTTCCACCTTTCCCTCTCATTCCACGTCTGATTGTCAGAATCAAACAGGAGAGAGCATCAGTGATTTTGATAGCGCCTGCGTGGCCACGCAGGACTTGGTATGCAGACCTGGTGGACATGTCATCTCTTCCACCATGGTCTCTGCCACTGAGACAGGACCTTCTGATTCAAGGTCCATTCAAGCATCCAAATCTAATTTCTCTGCTACTGACTGCTTGGAGATTAAACGCTTGATTCTATCAAAGCAGGGTTTCTCTGAGTCTGTCATAAATACCTTGGTTCAGGCTCGAAAGCCTGTTACCAGGAAAATCTATCATAAGATATGGCGTAAATATCTTTTTTGGTGCGAATCCAAAGGCTTCTCCTGGAGTAAAATCAGGGTTCCTAGGATTTGGTCTGTTCTCCAAGAGGGATTGAAGAAAGGATTGTCAGCTAGTTCCCTAAAAGGACAGATATCTGCTCTGTCTATCCTGTTGCACAAGCGTCTGGTAGATGTTCCAGACGTTCTGACTTTTTGTCAGGCTTTAGCTAGAATTAAGCCTGTGTTTAAACCTGTTGCTCCGCCATGGAGTCTAAATTTAGTTCTTAGAGTTCTTCAGGGGGTTCTGTTTGAACCCATGCATTCCATAGATATTAAGCTTTTATCTTGGAAAGTTTTGTTCCTAGTTGCTATCTCTTCAGCTCGAAGAGTTTCTGAACTATCTGCATTACAATGGGACTCGCCTTATCTTGTTTTCCATGTTGATAAGGTGGTTTTGCGTACCAAGCCTGGGTTCCTATCTAAGGTTGTTACTAACAAGAATATCAATCAGGAAATTGTTGTTCCTTCTCTGTGTCCTAATCCTTCTTGTTTGAAGGGAACGTCTGTTGCACAACTTGGACGTGGTTCGTGCTTTGAAATTTTATTTGCAGGCAACCAAAGATTTTCGTCAAACATCTTCTTTGTTTGTTGTCTGTTCTGGAAAGCGTAGGGGTCAAAAGGCTACGGGGACTTCTCTTTCCTTTTGGCTGAAAAGCATCATCCGTTGGGCTTATGAGACTGCTGGACAGCAGCTTCCTGAAAGGATTACAGCTCATTCTACTAGAGCGGTAGCTTCCACATGGGCTTTTAAAAATGATGCTTCTGTTGAACAGATTTGTAAGGCTGCGACTTGGTCTTCGCTCCATACTTTTTTACAAAGTAAATTTACAAATTTGATACTTTTGCTTCTTCGGAGGCTATTTTTGGGAGAAAGGTTTTGCAAGCAGTGGTGCCTTCCGTTTAGGTTCCTGTCTTGTCCCTCCCTTCATCCGTGTCCTAAAGCTTTGGTATTGGTATCCCACAAGTAAGGATGAATCCGTGGACTCGGTACATCATGCAAAAGAAAACAAAATTTATGCTTACCTGATAAATTTCTTTCTTTTGGGATGTACCGAGTCCACGGCCCGCCCTGTCTATTCAAGACATATGGTATTTTTTATTAAAAACTTCAGTCACCTCTGCACCTTATAGTTTCTCCTTTTTCTTCCTTGGCCTTCGGTCGAATGACTGGGGGGTGGAGTTAAGGGGGGAGCTATATAGACAGCTCTGCTGTGGTGCTCTCTTTGCCACTTCCTGTTAGGAAGGATAATATCCCACAAGTAAGGATGAATCCGTGGACTCGGTACATCGCAAAAGAAAGACATTTATCAGGTAAGCATAAATTTTGTTTTTTTTGTAGCCCTCTTTTGCACAGATTCTAGTTTGTTTATATCCTTCTGGAGATATGGCCTCCAGAACTGTGCACAATACTCAAGATGAGGCTTAACTAGTGATCTGTGAAGTGGCTTAAGAACATTACTATTTTTCAGTAACATGTAGAAGCTAATCTGTAATAACACACAGCTGTGTAATCAAGTACGGGCCTGCAACGACATTCAGTATAAATCATGTTATCAGGTTTTCTTTCATGTAATTGGCAAGAGTCCATGAGCTAGTGACATATGGGATATACAATCCTACCAGGAGGGGCAAAGTTTCTCAAACCTCAAAATGCCTATAAATACACCCCTCACCACACCCACAATTCAGTTTTACAAACTTTGCCTCCTATGGAGGTGGTGAAGTAAGTTTGTGCTAAGATTTCTACTTTGATATGCGCTTCTCAGCATTGTTGAAGCCCAATTCCTCTCAGAGTACAGCGAATGTCAGAGGGACGTAAAGGGAGTATAACTTATTTGAATACAATGATTTCCCTAACGGGGGTCTATTTCATAGGTTTTCTGTTATCGGTCGTAGAGATTCATCTCCTACCTCCCTTTTCAGATCGACAATATACTCTCAATTTACCATTACCTCTACTAATAACTGTTTTAGTACTGATTTGGCTATCTGCTATATGTGGATGGGTGTCTTTTGGTAAGTATGTTTTCATTACGTAAGACACTCTCAGCTATGGTTTGGCATTTTATGCATTTATAATATATGTATTGTACTTATATTTGCCATGAGCCAGGTTCATGTATTTCCTTCTGCAGACTGTCAGTTTCATATTTGGGGAATGTAAAAAATTTTAAGAAATTTTTTTCTTACCTGGGGTTTAGTCTTTTTTCAATTGACTACTTTTTGCAATTGCGGGTATTAGGCCCGCGGGTGCGTCAAATGCTAAACTTTATTGCGTCATTTTTGGCGCGAAAAAATACGTTTATGACGCTACTTCGTCATTTTGGCGCCAAAAAAGGAGTTTACGTTACGTTGTGCGTCATACTTGGCGCCAAACTTTTCATTATTTCAATACCCCTTGTATGTTTGCCTCTTGCTTTTTGCTATCAGAGGCCTATGCTATTGCATTTTTTCCAATTCCTGAAACTGTCATTTAAGGAAATAGATAATTTTGCTTTATATGTTGTTTTTTCTCTTACATTGTGCAAGATGTCCCAATCTGATCCTGCCTCAGACGTTTCTGCTTGAACATTGCTGCCTGACATCGGTTCTACCAAAGCTAAGTGCATTTGTTGTAAAATTGTAGAAATTATTCCACCGAATGTCATTTATAATAGTTGTCATGATAAACTTTTACATGCAGATAGTGTTTCCATCAGTAATAGTACATTACCAGTTGCAGTTCCTTCAACTTCTAATGTGCATGATATACCTGTAAATTTTAAAGAATTTGTTTCTGATTCTATTATGAAGGCTTTGTCTGCATTTCCACCTTCTAATAAACGAAAAAGGTCTTTTAAAACTTCTCATTTAGCTGATGAAATTTCAAATGACCAACAACATAATAATTTATCCTCTTCTGATGAGGATCTATCTGATTCAGAAGATCCTTCCTCAGACATTGACACTGACAAATCTACTTATTTATTTAAAATAGAGTATATGCGTTCTTTATTAAAAGAAGTGTTAATTACTTTGGATATTGAGGTAACCAGTCCTATTGACATTCAGTCTACTAAACGTTTAAATGCTGTTTTTAAACCTCCTGTGGTTTCTCCAGGGGTTTTTCCCATTCCTGAGGCTATTTCTGATATGATTTCTAAGGAATGAAATAAGCCAGGTACTTCTTTTATTCCTTCTTCAAGGTTTAAAAATTGTATCCTTTACCAGCAAAATCTATAGAGTTTTGGGAAAAAATCCCCAAAGTTGATGGGGCTATTTCTACTCTTGCTAAACGTACCACTGTTCCTATGGAAGATAGCACTTCCTTTAAGGATCCTTTAGATAGGAAGCTTGAATCTTATCTAAGGAAGGCTTATTTATATTCAGGTCATCTTCTCAGACCTGCTATTTCTTTGGCTGATGTTTCGGCTGCATCAACTTTCTGGTTGGAAAATTTAGCGCAACATGAATTAGATTCTGACATATCTAGCGTTATTTGCTTACTGCAACATGCTAATCATTTTATTCGTGATGCCATTTTTGATATTATCAAAATTGATGTTAGATCCATGTCTTTAGATATATTAGCTAGAAGAGCTTTGTGGCTTAAGTCTTGGAATGCTGATATGACATCTAAATCTAGATTACTATCTCTTTCTTTCCAAGGTAATAATTTATTTGGTTCTCAGTTGGATTCCATTATTTCAACTATCACTAGGGGAAAAGGAGTTTTTTTGCCTCAGGATAAAAAACCTAAGGGTAAATCTAGGGCTTCTAACCGTTTTCGTTCCTTTCGTCAGAATAAGGAACAAAAACTAAATCCTCCCCCCAAGGAATCTGCTTCCAATTGGAAGCCTTCCTCAAATTGGAATAAATCCAAGCCATTTAGGAAACCAAAGTCAGCCCCTAAGTCCGCATGAAGGTGCGGCCCTCATTCCAGCTCAGCTGGTAGGGGGCAGATTAAGGTTTTTCAAGGATTTTTGGATACAATCTGTCCAAAATCATTGGATTCAGAGCATTGTCTCTCAAAAGTATCGAATAGGATTCAGAGTAAGACCTCCTGTGAGAAGATTATTTCTCACGCATCACCCCCAATTCATCCAGAACACTATCAGTTTCTGAGATTCTCTTTTCTAGACAGGCATTACCAATTTGTTGCTCTTCCATTTGGCCTAGCAACAGCTCCAAGAATCTTTTCAAAGGTTCTGAGTGCCCTACTATCTGTAATCAGAGAACAGGGTATTGTGGTGTTTCCTTATTTGGACGATATCTTGGTACTAGCTCAGTCTTTACATACTGCAGAATCTCACACAAGTCAACTAGTGTTGTTTCTTCGGAAACATGGTTGGAGGATCAATTTACCAAAAGTTTCTTGATTCCTCAGACAAGGGTCACCTTTTTAGGCTTCCAGATAGATTCAGTGTCCATGACTCTGTCTCTAACAGACAAGAGGCGTTTAAAATTGGTCGCAGCATGCCGGCACCTTCAGTCTCAGTCATTCCCTTCAGTGGCTATGTGCATGGAAGTTTTAGGTCTCATGACTGCAGCATCGGACGCGATCCCCTTTGCTCGTTTTCACATGAGACCTCTACAGCTTTGTATGCTGAATCAATGGTGCAGGGATTATACAAAGATATCACAATTAATATCCTTGAATCCCAATGTACGACACTCTCTGACATGGTGGATTGATCACCATCGTTTGGTTCAAGGGGCTTCTTTTGTTCGGCCAACCTGGACTGTGATCTCAACAGATGCAAGTCTTTAAGGTTGGGGAGCTGTTTGGGGATTTCTGACAGCACAAGGGGTTTGGAAATCTCAAGAGGCGAGATTACCAAGAAATATTTTAGAACTCCGTGCTATTCTCAGGGCTCTTCAATTCTGGCCTCTGCTAAAGAGAGAACCGTTCATTTGTTTTCAGACAGACAATAACACAACTGTGGCTTATGTCAATCATCAGGGTGGGACTCACAGTCCCCAAGCTATGAAAGAAGTATCTTGGATACTTCCTTGTGCGGAATCCAGCTCCTGTCTAATCTCTGTGGTGCATATCCCAGGTGTAGTCATTTGGGAGGCGGATTATCTCAGCCGCCAGACTTTACATCCAGGGGAGTGGTCTCTCCATCCAGATGTGTTTTCTCAGATTGTTCAGATGTGGGGTCTTCCAGAGATTGATCTCATGGCCTCTCATCTAAACAAGAAACTTCCCAGATATCTATCCAGGTCCAGGGATGTTCAGGCGGAAGCAGTGGATGCGTTGACACTTCCTTGGTGTTATCAACCTGCTTACATCTTCCCGCCTCTAGTTCTTCTTCCAAGAGTGATCTCCAAAATCATCATGGAACTGTCTTTTGTGTTGCTGGTGGCTCCAGCATGGCCACACAGGTTTTGGTATGCAGATCTGGTTCGGATGTCCAGTTGCCCGCCTTGGCCACTTCCGTTACGGTCGGACATACTATCTCAAGGTCCGTTTTTCCATCAGGATCTCAAATCATTAAATTTGAAGGTGTGGAAATTGAACGCTTAGTTCTAAGTCATAGAGGTTTCTCTGACTCAGTGATTAATACTATGTTGCAAGCTCGTAAATCTGTTTCTAGAAAGATTTATTATAGAGTTTGGAAGACTTACATTTCATGGTGTTCTTCTCATAAATTCTCCTGGCATTCTTTTAGAATTCCTAGAATTTTACAGTTTCTTCAGGATGGTTTGGATAAGGGTTTGTCTGCAAGTTCCTTGAAAGGACAAATCTCTGCTCTTTCTGTTTTATTTCACAGAAATATTGCTATACTTCCTGATATTCACTGTTTTGTACATGCTTTAATTCGTATTAAGCCCTTCATTAAGTCAATTTCTCCTCCTTGGAGTCTTAATTTGGTTCTGAAGGCTTTACAGGCTCCTCCATTTGAACCTATGCATTATTTGGACATTAAACTACTTTCTTGGAAAGTGTTGTTCCTTTTGGCTATCTCTTCTGCTAGAAGAGTTTCTGAGCTATCTGCTCTTTCTTGTGAGTCTCCTTTTCTGATTTTTCATCAGGATAAGGCAGTTTTGCAGACTTCTTTTCAATTTTTACCTAAAGTTGTGAATTCTAACAACATTAGTAGAGACATTGTTGTTCCTTCCTTATGTCCTAATCCTAAGAATTCTTTGGAGAGATCCTTACATTCTTTGGATGTGGTAAGAACTTTGAAATATTATGTGGAAGCTACTAAAAATTTCAGGAAGACTTCCAGTCTATTTGTTTTATTTTCTGGTCCTAGGAAAGGTCAGAAGGCTTCTGCTATTTCCTTGGCTTCTTGGTTGAAACTTTTGATTCATCAAGCTTATTTGGAGTCGGGTCAGACCCCGCCTCAGAGAATTACAGCTCATTCTACTAGATCAGTCTCCACTTCATGGGCTTTTAAGAATGAAGCTTCAGTTGATCAGATTTGCAAAGTGGCAACTTGGTCCTCTTTGCATACATTTACTAAATTCTACCGTTTTGATGTATTTGCTTCTTCGGAAGCAGTTTTTGGTAGAAAAGTTCTTCAGGCAGCTGTTTCAGTTTGATTCTTCTGCTTTTGATTTAAGTTTTTTTCTTTCAAAATGAAAATAAACTTATTTTTTAGGTTGTGGATTAATTTTTTCAGCGGAATATGGCTGTTTTTATTTTTATTCCCTCCCTCTCTAGTGACTCTTGAGTGGAAGATCCACATCTTGGGTATTCATATCCCATATTTCACTAGCTCATGGACTCTTGCCAATTACATGAAAGAAAACATAATTTATGTAAGAATTTACCTGATAAATTCATTTCTTTCATATTGGCAAAAGTCCATTAGGCCCACCCTTTTTATGGTGGTTATGATTTTTTTGTATAAAGCACAATTATTTCCAAATTTCCTTTGTTGATGCTTTCTACTCCTTTCTTTATCACCCCACTGCTTGGCTATTCGTTAAACTGAATTGTGGGTGTGGTGAGCGGTGTATTTATAGGCATTTTGAGGTTTGGGAAACTTTGCCCCTCCTGGTAGGATTGTATATCCCATACGTCACTAGCTCATGGACTCTTGACAATATGAAAGAAATGAATTTATCAGGTAAGTTCTTACATAAATTATGTTTTTTTGACATCTAAAAATACATTGCATTACATTACATTTCTGGAAGGAGTAGATCGTTTCCGTAAGAAAAAGCAACACAAAGTCCAGGTCTTGTATAATTGTTTCCAAATAGATACTCTCTACTTTGTCTTCTATATGGATGGCAAAAGCATAGTTTTGATATTATCTATGTTTTGTCAAATGATGCAAGTTCTGCAATTTAAAATGAGCACAAAGCAGTCGTTTTTATCTCTGCTTCATTTTTTCACCGATATAACAGAGAAAATATAACTACCCAGAGCTGTATACCTTATGTATTGATGTTTATACATGGCTATGGGGTGCTAAAGACTGGAACATAGACTTCTAGTATAATGGATAACAGTTTATCATTTAAACCTTTGGTTGCTAACTGTAGGCTACATTGTATTAAGTAGCTGTAAATGTGTGACTTCCTCCTGTCTGTTGCAGCTTCTGCGCTACACGTGGAACTTGTCAAGAGGAGCTCCGATGGGGCATCAGGTTTTTCAGATGGAAACATCAGTCAGGAGAGATTGATTTGCACAGCAGCCAGCTTATGCTACCTCCTCTCTAACGAAGGAACGATAGCTCTGGTAAGGTGAGAGCTGGTTTATATGAGAACCTGAGTCTGATAAAATAGTGTAAAAAGCATCATACGCACAAGTAGACTTACAGGCAATGCCGATACTACAAATGCATTTGTTTTAATAATATGAAGCAAACCGATCATCATGTAATCTCCAACAAAAAGTATTTATTTTAAAGTAATTTTTTTATTATTTTTTTTTCTAAATATACCGTGTGTTTCTGGTGATGTGAAAGATTAATTCATTCTAACGCATCATTCAGTTTATCATTTGTTTTAAAATGTGTGAATATAAAATGCTTTATTTCATTGAGTATTTTATTTCTAAGCAAACGTACATCACACACTGTGGGTCCGGTTCTCTAAAGCTATCTGGTCTTGTGATGTCCTTTTAAAAGAATTTGACAAAGCTACATTTTAGCTTTAGGGCTGTTCCCTCGCTGTGTATGGTTAGGCATGTGACAGAGAGAGACGTAACTTTACATCAGGGCTCGACAAGCCCAGAAGCAAGGGAGCCACTGACTCCTAGAATTTTACCCCTGGCTCCTAACTTTGTGGGTTGTTCTCCAATTATCTATATACAATTATCACTTTCTGGCATCTAAAAGTATGTATGGCTCCTAAATAATCTTACTGGCTTCTAACCATAATGCTTATAAAAAAACTAAACATATATAATATATTATATTATTATTATATATAATATGAAACCAAGCAAATAAGGTGGTAGCACGGAGACGTTGTACAAGCAAATTCATCTTAAAGGGACATGAAACCCAAAAATGTTCTTTTATAATTGAGACAGAGCATGCACATTTTAAACAGATTTCTAAATTACTATTATCAAATTTTCTTCATTCTCTTGGTACCTTTTGTTAAAAAGCAGGGTCAGGAGCGTGCACATGTTTGAAGCACTATATGGCAGCAGTTTTGTAAGAATGTTATCCATTTACAAAACCACTAGATGGCAGCACTATTTCCTGCCTTGTAGCGCTCCAGACACCTACCTAGGTATCTCTTCAACAAACAATATCATGGGAACTTAGCAAATTTTGATAATAGAAGTAAATTCATTTTTAAAATCGTTTGCTCTGTCTGAATCACAAAAGAAAAAAATTGGGATTTCATATCCCTTTAAGTGTAACGTTGTGCACTGGTGTCATATATTCACCACACCTGCTCTAAGGCATCTCTTGATTTAAAAAAAAAAAAAAAATAGGAATAATGTTATAAGGCAAAAAATTAATGAATGTTGTCTCCAAACATAATAAAATATCATCAATAGCCTGCTCTGTAACATAAGCTTTAGCCATTAAAAGGACACTGAACCCAAATGTTTTCTTCAGACAGAGCAGGCAATTTTAAGAAACTTTCTAATTTATTCCTATTATCAATTTTTCTTCGTTCTCTTGGTATCTTTATTTGAAAAAGCAGGAATGTAAGCTTACGAGTCGGCCCATTTTTTGGTTCAGAACCTAGGTAGTGCTTGCTGTTTGGTAGCTAAATGTAGCCACCAATCGGCAAGCTCTATCCAGGTGCTGAACCAAAGATGGGCATTGGCATGATTACGGTAACATTACTTAAACGTTGCTATGTCTTGACACTTTTTTGCTGGAATAAATACTCTGCTGATTTATGCTACCTTCTCTGGACGTGTTGTATTTATGTGAATTGCTAGGGTCTTTGCAGTGACCCTCCAGAGGTATGCATTAACTGGGGATTTAAGTGCTGAATTCTACTCCTGACTTTGTCTGAACCAAAGATAGTCTGCTCTTTTGACAGACTTGCATTTTAGCCAATCAGTGCTGACTCAACTCTATGGGAGTGAGCACAATGTTTTCTATATGGCACATGTGAACTAGCACTGTCTAAACTGTGAAGAGCTAATGAAATGCACTGAGATAAGAGGCAGACTTTAAGGGCTTAGAAATCGGCATATGAACCCCTAAGTTTAACTTTCAACAAAGAATACCAAGCAAACAAAGCAAATTTGATAATAAAAGGGAATTGGAAAGATGTTTAACCAGTTAAATATTTACTTTCTCTTCTATTTTTGTTTTTTTAAATTGGTTACTTTAGCTTTTTTGTTATGCTATTGGAAAGGGTTCCATTATGTTTTGTTTGAGATGATTATACATCATGTTTTGGGATACATAGAGTAGTGATGTCATTATCATGTCCTGGGGTGTGTCTTAAGTGTAATTTTTTTTATAAAAGCTATGGATTTGTAACATATGTAATCAGCCTCAGAAAGGGGCAGTTTCTTTGGAACGTTTGCACCACTTCCATGATCAATAAATAGCCTATTGGAAAATTAGGTGTGTTTGTCTTTGTAAGCCAAAAATCAAATATGGTTCCAGCCTTGCTTCTTTAAAAAGGAGTATACAACAATAAATGTCCTTTGTAAAGAAGCAAGTCTGGAACCATACTTTATTTTTGATGTTGAATTGTACGTGGTAGTCCGTTGATCCGTGGCCGGCAGAGCGTTAAGGTGCGGTTTTCTAACCCTTTGTTGCTTTATCTTTGTAAGGTCATATCTGAATGTTAAATTCCTCTTAGAAAATGTATTTGTTTATTTTGTATTTTTCTTGCACATTTAGCCTTGCCAGTTGTTTTATCAAGTGTGTCACGAGGCTGTGCAGAGACTGGTGACTTACGGGATCCTTTTGGTTGCAGAGGTAAGTGCTCACTTATTTTATTATTATTTTTTATCACCACAGAATTTAATATATATATAATAAACTAAAGCTAAAAAATATACAAAGATAAATATAGTCCTTCCTAAAGTCTTACATTCCAAACTACGGTGTCCACAAAACGGCAAGTGCAGGGTGTTTGTCAATAATAGGGGCAATATTAGATTTGTCACTTCTAGTGGGGATTAGTAAAAGGGAAAGGATGGGGGAGAGCGGGGGTCCCTGCTAGATCCCGTCATTGTTGATAAATTCATGCATGGTCGTTTCCCATTAATATTGGATGTAGTAGAAAGTGTATAGTGTATTTGACCCAAGATAACCATACTGCTCTAGTGACGTAAACTCTGTAATGAGTGAGATCCACACCTACACAGAAGTGATTAGGCCTTGCTAAAAGTGTTATTGTTTGTGTTAAAAGGACAGGAAACCCAAAGTTTTTCTTTCACGCTTAAGATAGAGCACTGGTTTTCAGACCTGACCTCAGACCTCCCTAACAGGCCACGTTTTGTGGATATCTGAACTGGAGCACAGGGGAAATAATCAGCTGATTAGTAAACATGGTTATTTTACCTGCTCTCATGAAAACCTGGCCTGTTGGGGAGACTTTTACCTGCTCTCATGAAAACCTGGCCTGTTGGGGAGACTTTTACCTGCTCTCATGAAAACCTGGCCTGTTGGGGAGACTTTTACCTGCTCTCATGAAAACCTGGCCTGTTGGGGAGACTTGAGGGCAGGTTTGAAAACCAGTGAGAGAGAGCAGCAATTTTAAACAACTTTCTAATTTACTTCTATTATCACAATTTCTTAGTTCTCTTAGTATCTTTTGTTGAAAAGCAGGAATGTATGTTTAGGAGCATGCACGTGTCTGGATCACTATATGGCAGCAGTTTTGCATGATTGTTATCCATTTGCATGAGCACTAGAGGGCAGCACTTTTTCCTACCATGTAGTGCTACAGACACCTACCTAGATATCTCTTCAACAAAGAATGCCATGGGAACAAAGCAAATGTAATAAAAAAGTACATTGGAAACTGTTTTTAAACCTTGTATGCTCTGTCTGAGTCACAATAGAACATTTTTGGGGTTTCATAGCCCTTTAATGACAACTAGTACAGTTTAGTACACAATTCGCATGGAAATGTAGGTGTGAAATTTCAAAGGTCTATAGCTGGGCTTAAAGGGACAGTATACACTCATTTTCATATAACTGCATGTAATAGACACTACTATAATTAATACAATGCACAGATAATGATCTAAAAATCCTAATTTAACATTGTTAATCACATAAGTCTTGGACTCTCCCTGAAAGGGGCTGATAGCAGAACCTCCCCTCTCCCCTGCATATGAAAAGACCCATTATACAAACCGAAGTCTGTATACATCAGTATACATCTAAAACGTTGGGGCTTGGTTAGGAGTCTGAAAATCAGCACAATGTTATTTAAAAATAAGCAAAACTGTACATTGTTACAAAAACACCCCCAGATGGGCTCAATAAATGGATCATCTACAAAACACTTAAGCAAAGAAAAATCTAGTGTATAAATCAGTGTGTGCAGGAAACTCTCAACTGAGTACTACAGAGTATTTTATAGATAACATCGTCTGTATCATGTAGTTATTTTGTGCTGTGTTAATCAACTGATTAACAACAGTTTCCAAGATCAAAGCAGACATTAGTAACTTCTGTATTATGTTTATCTGCCAACTGTTTTAGTTTAAAAAACAACAACTCATTCATCTTGTTACTGTAAAACATGTTTGTTTTTTTGTGTGTGTATTTATGATTTACTTAGGAAGATCAGGAGGACGGGAGCCCAAATCTTACTGAGCAGCAGTGGGGTAACAAGCTTCCAGACCACCTCTCCTGGAGGAGTGACGAAGAGGATGAAGATAGTGATTTTGGAGAGGAACAACGTGACCGTTACCTAAAGGTATTTAGATACGGATTCCTAGTTTACAATATCCGGTGAAAACAGGACCCTTTATGAAAGAGTCTTTCTATCTTAAAATTTAATAGCTTCTTAGTGAACGTAATCCAGTAGAGACGGTGTGTTTTTTTTTTCCCCATAGAATTAATAATAATGTCTGATTCTTTCCAAAAAAGGGAGCTGGCTGGAGCTGCTGTTACTGACTTAGCGTTGTTATGGTTTCGCTAAAACATGTAACGCAGTGGTGGTCCCATTGATATACACTGGAAAATATTATAAAGAGAAATTAATTTAAAAAAAACCCCTTATTTTTGCAAACGTAATAAAAACTAACTATGCTACAAAGGAGTAAAATTTTTATAATCAGCTGCATAAGGTCTGTACTTACCAATATGGTACAAAAATAATGTAATATTCAATTTAAAATATGTTCAAATCATTATAGCCGTAAATCAACAATACATCATTTTTCTTTATCACATCTTAAAGGTCTATAGACAATAGGTGGAGACGTTATTAATTACCGCTGCCAGGAACCTGCTGTCTGTATTCATTTTTACACCTCTATTAGAGCGTGAGCAGCAAATGATAACTGCAGGTAAACCATTCATTTGCAGAGCATTCCCTATTTATTTAGTGAGGGGACAAAGGTTTAGTAGTGACACAAATACTCCCTTTGTTTTTAATTTTTGACAAATTACATGGGAGTTGGAAATGAATTCTCTACCCAAATACCTGTGATATTTGTACTATTGACGTGTTTGGTCAGGTACGTGTAATAACGGCTCTCCTAGTACAAGATCAATTTGTATAAGACAAGGGGGTAAATCCCCCAAGATGTTTCAAAAATGTCCTTGTTATTTCATGCAGCTGATTCTCTTAAAGGGATAGTAAAAACATTGTAATTACATATCTGCAGTATTCCAAAGAATTAAAGGGACATCAAACACATGTATAATCATAGTATTGAGATTATTCCCCGCCTCCCTTTAGTTTTGAGTGCCGCTGTGTCAATATCTAGCTTTCACTGCATTCTCCTTAAGATACCCGCTTAATACCTAAGTTCCAAAATGGCAGCAACCATGATTAGAGGGAAGTGCATTAAATATTATTATTATTTAAAGGGACAGTCTACTGTCTAATGTTTATTGTTTATAAAGACATATAATCACTTTTTTATCCATTCCTTAGTTTTGCATAACTAACACGGTTATAATAATATACACCTCTGTGATAACCTTGTTACTAAGCCTCTGCAGAATGCCCTCTTATTTTTAGTTATTAGCCAATCAATGCTAACTCATAAATAACTTCACGGGAGTAAGCACAATATTATCTATATGGCACACGTGAACTAGCACTGTCTAACTGTGAAAAACTATAAAAATGCACTGAGATAAAAGACAGCCTCCAAGGGCATAGAAATTAGCTTATGAGCCTACCTAGGTTTATCTTTCAACAAAGAATACCTAGAGTACAAAGCAATTTTGATGATAAAACTAAATTGGAAAGTTGTTTAAAATTGCATACCCTAGTTGTATCATGAAAGTTTAATTTTGACTCAACTGTCCCTTTAATCTCCCTTTAAATTTATTAATGCTATGAGAGCAGATTAACACTTTAAAACACCAAAGAATAATAAATGCGGTGCCCAAAAGAGGGGGAAAAAAGGGTTATGTGAATAATCAATCAATAAAAAGTGATATGGATAAATAGTCCAACAGAATGTATTACTATTGTTACTCCTCAGCCCAGGCTACTCCTTGGTCAGGGTCTCAGTGTACCTTGATGGCAAAAGAAACAAGGGCACCAAAATAGCCAAGCACAGTCTGTGTCAAAGCGGTATGAAATAGTGTAGTGAATTCTCACAAAAAGAGAGAGCACCTCTAGGTACTCTAATAGCAAGCTGATTGGTCACGGGTAGCAGGATACACAGGTACTCCAATATTCATTCATCAGATGTCAACAATAAGATGGATCTTTGTGGCAAGGTGTAACCGCATTCAAATCTGTTTAATTAAATCTTTCATCAACTAACTTGAAAAAAAAAAGTAGTTGGTATGGCCTTATGAAGCAGCCTTGCGAAGCTGAGAAACGCGTCACTGATTAAGTTTTTAATAAAGATTTTAATGCGGTTACACCTTGCCACAAAGATCCATCTTATTTTTGACATCTGATGAATGAATGTTGGAGTACCTGTGTATCCTGCCATCTGTGACCAGTCAGCTTCTGTATTCTGTACACTTTTTCATACCACTTTGGCACAGACTGTGCTTGGCTATTTTGGCGCCCTTATTTTCTTTGTGATTCCGATTAAAACTTTGATGCAATTGTTTTTCAATGGCCAAACTCCGCCCACCACTTTGCATACTTGGAGGAGCTAATCCTGAGTCTGGAGATAACTGTGCTTGGTACTGTCCTTGTGTTAACAAAGTCTCCATTATTTGGCTTCAGCAGAAATGATACAATAACAGACTGCAAAGGAGAAACAAATACGTGGCAGGGTTAGGATTGTGATGGCTGCCATTTACGCTTTCACTTTTTAGGACTGGAAATTCCACAGTTTTCCGACTTAAAGGCACTGTTAAATGTGCTCCATTTTATTGTGTTTATTGTGAGTGCCTGTTGGAGTGTATTAAATTATATACACTAAATAAACGGCTCATTTGCCTTTAATTGTTCTTTTGCAATATCTGCTTTTCCTGTTGAAACCTTCACTTATGCTAAACAATTCAGTATTGCAGTAATGGCTACAGATAAGCTATGTTAACAAGGGACATCAGCAGAAACCAACCTCTCAGGGAGGGGTAGAAGAGCGACCAATAGCTTTAAATATAATGAACTCTTATCTGCTGCTTGCCTGACTACACTGTTCCTTTAAATTACAGCACACACCATATAATCCACTAATTCTGCACAGCACATCACTTGTATCTTATCAGGTTTGTAGGTCACTTCACTTTATAGAATTCCATCATCATACATGATTGTTTGCTTCATAAGCTTGTCTTGTTGAGACCAATGGTTGTTCCGTTTTTATGTAGCTAAGGAAGTGGTCCTGGTTCTTTTAGAGACAAGCTTTTAGTATTATGAGGATATTTAATAGTTTATCTGATATGGATTCATTATAATTTTGTTTTCTGCATTTCACTTTTGTTTGTTTTATATATATTTTTTGTTTCATACACAGCTATTTACTATACTGGTATTATAATAACATTCTCTTAGTTGCTGAATTTTGCATATATATATGAGGTCATTCATTTTTTTTTTTATGCAGCAGAAACGCTGTATAACGTCTATTTATATTTTGCTCACCGGTTTGTTTTATTTTTAGGTCAGCCCATCACCTGAGCACCAGCAGTTTATTGCATTTCTGCAGCAGTTGTTGGGCCCTACCCTTGAAGCATATAGCTCAGCTGCCACCTTCATCCATAATTTTGTTGGACCCGTCTCAGAGAAAGAGTTCACCCAAAGTCTACACAAATACCTTATTGCCAGAACAGAAAGGAATGTAGCGGTATATGGTAAGTTGTCTTTCCATGCTCTTGTTTGTTTCTATGGAGTTGGATAACCACTGATTAGAGGGAAATTGTTGGGGAAGTATTAAACAAACCCCAGAGCTATACTCACACTAGTTTCTGTAATTAGCTAGTATACTACCATAATGCTATGCAGATGACTGTGTTACTGAGGGATTCTTGCCCCTCTTAACCTCATGTCTGACAAAAATCCTGCTGATGCCAAAATTCTGCAGCAAATATGTTGCCTATTACATTCACGCAACCATCAGGATTAGTTGGGGTTACAATGGGTCTGAGGCTGGAGTTCCAGTTAGATAAATCTGGAGCTGTCCATTTTTTCTTAGTGCTGAAACTTCATTCTTTACATGATAATGGCCTTCTTAAATACATTATTTGTGGATTTGATTCAGCAAATGAAGATGACACACTATGTGGATGATATATTACTTGTTTACTTCACAGCAGTGTCTTATGTATGACCTCTAATACAAAACATGTTATAAAATTAACCTTAAAGAGAATAATAGTGCATTAATAAATGTTGTTATTCATTGAAGAATTTTATTATTGAACAAATGCTTACTTGTTGCTATGTGTTTAAGTCACGCATTGAGGTTTAACACATGGTTAAATTCAGATCTGGGGAGCTGTCCAATTAGCTGCGTCATAAACAAAGCTGCCTATCACTGGCCATGTACTGTTTACATGAGTTCAGCTCTCTGTTGCAGGCAAACATTTGTGCAATGATAAACAACCCTAATGCATTACACAGTTATGTCCCTTTAAGAGCCCATATCATATTACCAAAGTATTGCACTTATACTCTAAACAGGGATTCTATTTTTAATGTAATAAAGAATAATGCAAAGTGCAAATTGTTTATAAAGAAAATTAACTAAATGTAATGGCAGTGCTGATGGTAACGTATATTATACAAAAATACAATTTCTCTTTTCTTTTTTTCCGCAGCTGAAAGTGCCACACTGTGTCTTGCGAGAAATGCTGTGAAGACCTTTAAGGATCTCGGGGTAAATCTATTTCTGAAACGTACATATTCAGTAAGATAATGAGCAACATCATCTGCATTAGCGCTTAGTATCTGTTGACCTGCTTGTGACATTAGATCACAGTGTGCTATGTACATAGACGTCTGCGTATACACTGTGCTTGACGTCATTGTCACTGGATTATAATGTTTAATTATGCACCGGGATAACGGCTCAATTATTGCCATTATTCATACCACATTAGGAATGACAAAGTGTGAGACCATTTCAGCTCCTAGATAACCATTCTTTTATGTTCTTGAGCGTGCATCCTTCCTGTAAAGTATCTCCGCATTTCTTCTCCAGGGAAATAATCTGTCCCTGTCCATTTGTAGAGGGTAGCTCTGTCTTTTCATGCTGCCGGCATGTTCTTTGTGAAACCAATTCCTTTGAACAATAGTGCCCCGAGGCTCATTTTCTGTTGCCTTTTTAAAGTTAAAAATAGGCAACTATTCATTTTTTTTTTTTGGTATATAATTGAGGCAAGAGAATCCAATCTGTAAGACAGATATAGGAATATCAAGGCTGACCTTGAAAAGAGACAAAACAAACAAAGCAATGTGTATAGCCGTACACCAGAGAAACGTTTATTTTAAACAACACACAGAAGAGCTCTGAGTTACACTGAAATGCATTTTAATTGCTTTAGAATACTAAGCCTTTCAGTGAAGGAATTTATTAGTCTTGTTGAAAAGCACATTCTCCCGATGCCAAATGCCCACTTTCTTTTGTAAAAATATGCTTGGTTAACAACATGATTAGGATACATTATTCAAAATGCAATAATATTGCGTTCATTTATAAACAAAGCTTACGTAAATATAAAAATCAGTTATTAAAAGCATTATGTGACCGATCTGCAAGTTTATGCATTACAAAAAAACAAAATGTGTTGAAATATATTGAGGTGCTCTCTCGCCACCAAAGCTGTCGAGAAGGAAGTCGCAGTATTTAAACTGATATTTCTAGACCATAGATGAACTGTATATAAATGGGACATTAATTATTTTACAGTAAGATTCCACAATGGCAAAAGTAATTGTTTCCTTTTGGGATACTTGATTACTGTTTTTATGAAACAGAATCTATTAAATAATAAAAACTTAGTATTGGCAACAAGTCAGTGAAGTTATCATAGACTTCTATTAGAGGGCTGAGACTGGCAGACATACTAAAGCAAGCGAAAGGGGTTGTGTTGTCAACATGTTTTTCTTAGCGTAGCTTAAAGGGTTAGATGGAACCACTAGTAAAAACAAAAACTGTTACCTGAAACTCATGGGTTGTCTAGTAGAATATATCAGAAAATTGGAGTTCTTTTAGACATTGCCAAAAGTACCTAGACTAAATTACAACATTATAACAGCCACCAAGCTCAAAATATAGTCACTACAATGCCATTAAAAGTAAGCAAGATAAAGATCTCATTAAAGGCGTACATTACATATTACAGGAGGGAGCCTGCGCAGCCTGTGATTCCTATGGCTACTCTGCCAACTTCAAGTCTATAATTCAGGAGTCTCTTTGGCCGGGTATGACAGGCGCCACATTGAGTCTCCAGTATGCTCACACTAGGCATAAGTGAGAAGTCCGAGGCAGAAATGCGACAATAACATAGGTCAACTTCTGTTACAGAAATCGCCACCTTCCCAAGAAGGGCAAACACACCTTTGGAAAGTGAAACCAGTCCACAGAGTTTTAAGATCTTGATCAGCCTCTTGACATTTGTAAATCACTGCTACCTCAAATGCTTTAAAGATACACTATATTCCCAAATTGGGTGTTAGGGATTAAACCTCTGTATTAGGCTAATGCGTTCTCTCCGATCCTCTGTTACTGCTATGTCTTACTCTGGGCTCCACAGGAATGGATCCTTCTGCCGCTTCCACGCTACTTACACTATTGCGGCTACCAGAAGCAAATATGTAATTTCTGCCCTCTTTGTCTCGACCATGACAGGAACAGGGGTCTGCTGAACAAGTACTGTGCCGGTATCCTTCTCAGTTACCTGTGTTAGGCAATGTCCATGTCAGGCACCACAGGACCTCACTCTTTAAATAGTTTTATGCAACTTTTTGAAATATAGTATCTGTATGTTACAACACAATTTTAATTTGCAGAACTTTATTTGCATGTGTAGTGTGTATAGAATCAATGGGACCACATCTAATATCAATGTGTTTCACCCATACATGGGCTTTTTCAAGACACAAAATCTGGCCTGTATTTAAAGCAATAAAGGGCCAATAGTATATCCCATTGGTTGGGCAGCTGATATGTTTCAGTTAAGGTGGTATTATGATCTCTTCATTGGTCTTATTTAAGGTGGTTTAATAACAAATCATTAGAATGTTGATAAAATAAACAAATGAGCTATAAATATAAGAAATGTAAGTAAAAATAAATAAATCAATATTACAAATATATAGATGTTAAAAAGAAATCTATAACCTTGGTCTTTACATATTTAATGCATTAAAAGAAAGTAAATATTTATTCACATTTTATTTAATTCAGAAATGAAGACATATCCAATTTAGACCATTTGGGAAAACTATTTCCATTTTATATATTAACCAAAATCTTATTTATATAATAAAGCTGTTTTCACGATCAACACCCCTCCAATTCTTTTATTTGTACCCAGAAAAGATAAATCTTTCAAGTAATTTCTATGTATTTCCCTAAAATGTCTGTACAAACAAGTATTTAAATCTCCCTTAGTGATGTTGCATAGGTGTCCTCTAATCCTTTCTCTTAAAGTCCTAGTGGTTTCTCCTAAATATTGTTTCCCACACAAACAATTCAATAAGGTATACCACCCCCTTATCCTGACACCTAATAATAAGTCATAAACTTTTCCTTAGTTTGTGAAGACTTGAACTTCTGAACAGACGTGGCACTCTTTCCACCACTTTCATCGGTAGCATTTTCAGAGAATTCAAAAGTAGGCCTTATTTCAGTATTGGCCACCTCCCAAGAAAGCTCCTGCTAGCCAGTCATTATGTGATTTATTAATCAACTGGAGTCCCTCTCTTTTCTTGTTATTTTACAAATGTGGTGGACACTTTGCTGAAGACTTTGGTTTGAATAGTTATGTAAAGTGACTATTCGATCCTCTTTAATTACAGTTTTCTCATTTTAATGTTTTTGCCTCTTAGTGACAACACAAGAAGACCTACCTTGCATGGTATAGATAACACTGTACCAGTATGCATATATTTTTCTTCGTAACATCTGACCATCTCCCCCATATTTAAGTGATCCTTACAAGCTTACTATTCAGAGTTGTGTCCCATATATACAACATACTTTGTAACACAAGACCATCTGCTGACTTGTTCAATATTTCCTCGTTCCCATAGTCGCATGCTGCATTATTATGTGACTGTGGACCACTAGCATGTCACTTTATCTTTTTTGTCTCACTCACTGACAGTTTGTCAGATGAAATCACAAGCAGCAGTCTCCTATCACCCTTTTGAATACTTTTGGCAGATTATAAAGGAGGATAATAAATAATTTGATCCTTGAGGATAAATGTTGTGCATCAGACATGAGTAGAATCTTTTAGTGCCGGAGAGAGGTTCTGCTTGTAACATCAAACAGACCTTTTAAAGAGGAACTTTAAGAACCCTTGAATGCTTTTAATTTGAAATTGATAAAACTTCTCAAGAGTATTGTCTTTGCCAGGCTCTGCCACAACATCTGGCACTAGCTGCTTATTAGAGATGCCCTTGTACCGTCTTATGTTTTCAATAAAGGGAGATAAAACATAAATGGGACACACTTGGAATGTTGATAGTGCTAAGAGGGTTCTTGCTATCTTCAAATGTATTTATACTGCAGGTGGCAAGGATTGTTCATAGTATTATCATAAAGTGAATAAATGATATAAACCAACAGATGTAGCATGAAAATAGTGAGACCACAGATCTTGTAAACATTTACCTAATATTGTGATTCTGGTTCATGTATATAGGAATCTAGATAAGAGAATATAACACCTTATTTTTCTAGCACATTAATTCTTTAAAAATGCCTCCCTTTAATACAGTATGAAAGTTCTTAAAGGACCAATAAAAACAATAGATTTGCATAGTCAACAAGTGCATGACAAAAAGACAATGCATTAGCACTTAGTCTGAACTTCAAATGAGTAGATTTTTTTTTTTTCGGACAAATTCAAAGTTAAGTCTATTTCCACTTCTCCTGTATCATGTGAAAGCTATCAGCCAATCACAAATGCATATACATATATTCTGTGAATTCTTGCACATGCTCAGTAGGAGATGTAAATATAAAAAGACTGCACATTTTTTTAATGGAAGTAAATTAGAAAGTTGTTTAAAATTGATGCTCTATCTGAATCATAGAAGTTTAATTTGAATTGAGTGTTCCTTTAAGGAGTATTATGGTGCAAAAATGACATTCTGTAATTTGTCAGAGCATGGCCTTTCTGCATTACTGAACCTAGACTACTATGTGTTTAACCCTTACAAAGGGGTTAAACATAGTTACTCAGCTTTAGAGCAGCATTGTACTACTGAGTGCTAGCTGAACACATTTGGTGAAAAAGTTACTAGAGGCATATGTGTGTAGCCTACAATCAGCAGCTGTCTCCCTGTAGTGCATTGCTGCTACTGGGCATACCTAGGTATGCTTTTAAACAAGAATATCACGAGAACTAAATACATTTGGTAACAGAAGTAAATAAAAAAAAAAACTTCCATAAAAGTACAAAAAGAAAATAATTTATTATGTGTGAGCATTTGAGTACTGCTTGCCTGTAACTGTGTTTAACTCCTGTAAAGAGGTTAAACACAAATTTAATGTCAGCTGATGAGAAGCCGTGCACTACTACTACCTAGCTGAACACATCTGGGAGCCAATGACTAGCCACCAATTGCCAGCTAGCTCCCAGTAGTGCATTGCTGTTTCCAAGGATATTTACATGTGGTTTTCAACAAAGGTTAAAAAGAACATAGACAATGTGATAATAGACATGAATTTAAAAGTATCTTAAAATTAAAATTCTTTCTTCAGTTTCTTTTTTAACTTCTTTTCTTTCATGTAATTGGCAAGAGTCCATGAGCTAGTGACGTATGTGATATACAATCCTACCAGTAGGGGCAAAGTTTCCCAAACTTAAAAATGCCTATAACCACCACACCACAATTCAGTTTTACAAACTTTGCCTCCTATGGAGGTGCTGAAGTAAGTTTGTGCTAAGATTTCTACGTTGATATGCGCTTCTCAGCATTTTGAAGCCTGATTCCTCTCAGAGGACAGTGAATGTCAGAGGGATGTGAAGGGAGTATCACCTGTTGAATGCAATGGTTTTCCTCATGGGAGCTCTATTTCATAGGTTCTCTGTTATCGGTCGTAGAGATTCATCTCCTACCTCCCTTTTCAGATCGACGCTATACTCTCATTCCATTACCTCTACTGATAACCGTTTTCAATACTGGTTTGGCTATATGTGGATGGGTGTCTTTTGGTAAGTATGTTTTCATTACTTAAGACACTCTCAGCTATAGTTTGGCACTTTATGCATTTATATAAAGTTCTAAATATATGTATTGTACTTATATTTGCCATGATTCAGGTTTTAGTATATTTCCTTTTGCAGACTGTCAGTTTCATATCTGGGAAATGCATTTTTTAGGAAAATTTATTTCAATTGACTGTCAATTTAAATTCGCGGTCAGAATTAGGCTGACGAGGGCGCGAAATACCAAAGTATATTGCGTCATTTTTGGCGCAAAGTTACGTTTGGTGACGCAAAATTGTAATTTCCGGCGTCTTTGTCGACGCCGAGTCCTTTCACAAGGTTGCGTCTTCATTTTCTGTTGTTTGTGCGTCATACTTGGTGCCAAATATTTTCATTATTTTAAACCCCATTCCTATATGCCTCTTGCCTTTTTTTCTCTATCAGAGGGCTATGCTGTTTGCATTTTGTTCCCATTCCTGAAACTGCCATATAAGGAAATTGATAATTTTGCTTTATATGTTGTTTTTTCTCTTACATTTGCAAGATGTCTCAATCTTATCCTGTCTCAGAAATCACTGTTGGAATCCTGCTGACTGATAACAGTTCTACCAAAGCTAAGTACATTTGTTGTAATCTTGTGTAGATTATATCTCCAGCTGTGGTTTGTAATAAGTTGTCATGATAAACTTTTACATGCAGAGAATGTGTCCATCAGTAATAGTACATTGCCTGTAGCTGTTCCTTTAACATCTAATGTACAAGATATACCTGTGAATATATAAGAATTTATTGCTGATTCTATTCAGAAGGCTTTGTCATTCCGCCTTCTAATAAATGTAAAGGTCTTTTTAAACTTCTCATAAAGTTGATGAAATTTCAAATGACCGACAACATACTCAATTATCCTTCTCTGACGAGGATCTATCTGATTCAGAAGACCCTTCCTCAGATATTGACACTGACAAATCTACTTATTTATTTAAAATGGAGTATATTCGTTCTTTGTTAAGAAGTGTTTATTAGGGGGCGGAGCCAACTGCCGGAGCAACAAGAAGTCCTATTCTAGAGCTCCTGAAACTTAATTATTAAAACAGTATTTTATGGCACCTTAAGAATCTATATTTTTATATATCTGACTTCTATTGCATCCTAGGCTATAGTCATTAAGTTGGGGACTGTGAGTGTTTGTTGCTGATAAAATATCGACACTGAGGCCTACTAACCAGCTAAGACCACTGCAAAGCTTCCTCCATTATACTTGAAGCCACCCACGCATCGCCTTGGCTGAAGAAGATATACCTCCTGCACTTGCTTCTACAGCCTTAGAATGGAACAGCAAATTATTTTCGCACTGCACGGTCTAATGAGATCCCTAGACTCTCACCGGCTAACGCTGGTTACTGAATTGAGGGCTGCGGTAGCCCCGTCGCAGAATATCACACTGGCCAGAGAAGTACCGGAGGAGACAGACTGGTTGGAACCGGGCCTACCACGACTTATCACAGCCTTACCCCAAGATTCCGCAGAGGAGAGTGCAGCGAACTTAGAAGATCTCTACCCAAGCGGAAAGAAACAACAGGAAATTCCCCTAAAGAATAGTATCCTGCAGCCCTCCTCGGTCCCCACAGTACCGGAGCTATCGCAGACACAACGACTAGGAGGAGCCGGAGCACACAGTCTCCAACAGACAGAATATGTCTCTGGACCGGAGGCGGCTGCGCAACCTAACCCCTGCATCAAGCGCCCAAATCTATCCTCACAGAGATCTGGCTCTAGCTCAATCATAGCCAACATCACCGCGGGCGCCTATATGCTCAGCCGCAATAAGGTTGGTGTCGGGGGAAACTTTCGGGGATACTCAGAGAAGGTGAGGTTTATGCCTCATTGGTGCACCGCCATCTTAGAGCCGCATGGCCCTTTTGACCCGGGAGGCCGTTCTTCTTGCCTGACAGACTGCAGCATCTATGGCAAGTGCTCTTCTTTTGTAACTCTGTGGGAAGCGATTGGTTAAAAGCTGCTATACAGATTTATGAGCCAACAAAATTATGTATATGTTTAAACTGGTCTCTAGCTTGTGCTACTTTACCTTCGTTATGATATATTGTAGGGGGTCCTCTTTAGACGTAATAATCACTATTTCCTATTCATGTTGCCTGACAGGTGAAGTCACCCTAGATATTCCTAGATCAATGAAACAGCTAATAGCTCTCCTTATATGTGAACTCATCCTATTCAATCTATGACTGAGATTTATAATTGTTCTGATACCACTCAAAATTAACAGCACGCATGTGTTTCTTATAAATGATATTATTGTCCTGTACCCACTTATCATTATATGCTAATCCGCAGATTGGCCACAACTGGCATGCTGTTTAGAGGTACAGAATAGTATTGTATGTTAATATTTTCAAAGCCTATAGATGCTATTTTTCTAGAATATTGCTCCCAGAGACCCCAGTATCTCTCGGCATCCTCCCGCATTGCCAGCGGCCGAGGCAGTGTGGCATGCTGAGAACTTTACTTATATTACCTGGAGTGATCTAATTCAAGTGGTATGTTAGTACTGACTCTCCATGGCCTTCAGTTAGGCTCCTTAAGTATATAACTTAGTACTGTTATCATGGACATATTATGGTGCGACTTGCCTGTTATCCAATTATATAGAGCATCCCCTCATAGGGTATCGCCAACACCTCACCTTTTATGTTTATAGATTTACTCCCAAAGCTTCCCTATCTAGTCTATTAGGGCCTTCCATTTAGCCCCTAAACTACGCATATAATTTGCTATATCCTGAGCAACTTTTGTTCCCCCCATATTAACCACATAAACAATAGATTGTCCCTCGTAGTCCATTCCTTTAGCTCTATCATATAATCTTTATCCACCCTTCGCACTTTATTATTTTGATAAATCCTAAGGCTCCGCCCCTCCATTCCCCTTCCCCACTCCACTAAGAGCGGCTCTTGCCCGCTGAACTCCTTTTCCCCCTCCTCGCCAGCTTGGTCCAAAAGTGACCAAACAACAGCTAATCTCCACTTGCCCCAATTTTCCTTTCTATTCTATTACATACCCATACGAGTTGCAATGTGGAGACCAGTTTTATTACTCATATAATATAAAAATGAGGTTTCATTATCGTTTGTGGTTCTACCAGTTATTCATGTCTTATAATACTACTTTTGCTTTTTGACTAGATATCTGTTGCAAACTTCTTTTCTTACTATATGTACAATAAGAATAACAGATATAGTCTCATATTACATAGATACTGGTTAGTTTTTATTCTGGAGAAGAATTGAATCTATGCTCAGAACTGTTATATTTTTATTTCTTCACTATGTTTTTGAGTATACTGTATTGGTTTCAATGTTGTACTCTAAATGTTAATTGATGAACACTCTCTGTAAAATTACTTATAACCTCAATAAAAACATAAAAAAAAAAAAAAAAAAGAAGTGTTGATTATATTGGATATTGAGGAGACTAATCCTCTTGATTTAAAACTAGTAAATGTTTAAATTCTGTTTATAAACCTCCTGTGGTTATTCCAGAGTTTTTTTTTCCAGTTCCTGATGCTATTTCTGATATGATTTCTAAGGAATGGAATAGGCCTGGTATTTCTTTTATTCCTTCTTTAAAGGTTTTTTTTAAAAAAAGAATTGTATCCTTTGCTAGCAGTTACATTGGAGTTTTGGGAAAAGATCCCCAAAGTGGATGGAGCTATCTCTACTCTTGTTTAGTGTACTACTATTCCTATGGAAGGTAGTACTTCTTTTTTAAGATCCTTTATATAGGAACTTGAATCTTATCTTAAGAAAGCCTATTTATATTCGGGTCATCTTCTCAGGCCTGCATTTTCTTTGGCTGATGTTGCAGCTGCATCAACTTTTTGGTTGGAAAATTAGCGCAACAAGAATTGGATTATGATTTGTCTAGCATTGTTCGCTTGCTTCAACATGCTATTCAGTTTATTTGTGATGCCATTTTTTTCATCAAAATTGATGTTAAATCTATGTTTTTAGCTAGAAGAGTTTTGTGGCTTAAATCTTTGAATTCTGACATGACTTCTAAGTCCAGATTGCTATCTCTTTCTTTCCAAGGTAATAAGTTATTTGGTTCTCAGTTGAATTTGATTATCTCAACTGTCATTGGGGGAAGACTTTAGGGTAAATCTAAAACTTCTAACCCTTTTCATTCCTTTCAACTAAATAAGGAACATAAACCTATTCCTTCTCCAAGGAATATGTTTCCAATTGGAAATTTTCTTCAAATTGGATTAAATCCAAGCCTTTTAAGGAACCAAAGCCAGCCCCTAAGTCTGCATGTAGGTGCGGTCCTCATTCCAGCTCAGCTGGTAGGGGGCAGATTGTTTTCTCAGGGGAACCGAATAGGATTCAGAGTAGGACCTCCTGTGAGAAGATATTTTCTCTTAACGCATTCTAGCAAATTAGTAAAGGCTCAGGCTTTCCTGAAGTGTGTTTCAGACCTGGAGTTTCAGGGGTAATCATGCCTGTTCCGTTTCAGGAACAGGGTTTGGAGTTTTATTCAAATCTATTCATTGTCCCAAAGAAAGAAAATTCATTCAGGCCAGTTCTGGATCTGAAATTTTTTTGAATCATCATGTAAGAGTACCAACTTTCAAATGGTGATTATAAGGACTATTCTGCCTTTTGTTCAGTAAGGGCATTATATGTCCACCATAGACTTACAGGGTGCATATCTTCATATTCTGATTCATCCAGTTAGTTTTCAGTTTCTGAGATTCTCTTTTCTAGACAAGCTTTACCAATTTTTTGCTCTTCCTTTTGGCCTAGCGACAGCTCTAAGAATCTTTTCTAAGGTTCTTGGTGCCCTACTCTCTGTAATCAGAGAGCGGGATATTGCAGTGTTTCCTTATTTGGACGATTTCTTGGTATTAGCTCAGTCTTCAAATTCTGCAGAATCGGGTTCTTGTAAAGCGCGGCTATTCACCCGTAAGGGTCTCAAGGTGCTGAGGGTTGCAGTTCAGTCTCAGTCATTCCCTTCGGTAGCTATGTGCATGGAAGTTTTAGGTCTCATGACTGCAGCATCGGACGCAATGAGTCTTTCAGGTTGGGGAGCTGTCTGGGAATCTCTGACAGCACAAGGAGTTTGGAAATCTCTAGAGGCGAGATTACCAATCAATATTTTTGAACTCTGTGTGATTTTCAGGGCTCTTCAGATTTGGCCTCTGTTGGAGAGAACCGTTCATTTGTTTTGAGACAGACAATATAACAACTGTGGTATTTGTCAATCATCAGGATGGGACTGATAGTCCTTAAAGGATCAGTCAACACATTAGATTTGCATAATCGACAAATGCAAGATAACAAGACAATGCAATAGCACTTAGTCTGAACTTCAAATGAGTAGTAGATTTTTTTATAACAAATTTCAAAGTTATGTATATTTCCACTCCCCTTGTACCATGTGATAGCAATCAGCCAATCACAAATGCATATAAGTATAGTCTGTGAATTATTGCACATGTTCAGTAGGATCTGGTGACTCAAAAATTGTAAATATAAAAGACTGTGCACATTTCTTTTAATGGAAGTAAATTGGAAAGTTGTTTAAAATGACATGCTGTATCTGAATCATGAAAATTGAATTTAACCTGAGTGTCCCTTTAAGTTATGAAAGAAGTATCCTGGATACTTGCTTGGGCAGATTCCAGCTCCTGTCTAATTTCTATGGTTCATATCCAAGGTATAGACAATTGGGAAGCGGATTATTTCAGCCATCAGATTTTACATCCGGGGTAGTAGTCCCTCCATCCAGATGTGTTTTCTCAGGTTGTTCAGATGTGGGGTCTTTCAGAAATAGATCTGATGGCTTCTCATCTAAACAAGGAACTTCCCAGGTACCTGTCCAGGTTCAACGATCCTCAGGCAGAAGCAGTGGATGAGTTGACACTTCCTTGGTGTTATCAACCTGCTTATATTTTCCTGCCTTTAGTTCTTCTTCCAAGAGTGGTCTCCAAAATCATCATGGAGCAATCATTTGTGTTTGCTGGTGGCTCCAGCATGGCTTCACAGTTTTGGTATGCGGATCTTGTTTGGATATCCAGTTGCCAACCATGGCCACTTCCATTAAGGCTAGACCTTTTGTCTCAAGGTCCATTTTTCCATCAGGATCTCAAATCATTAAATTTGATGGTATGGAAATTGAACGCTTAGTGCTTAATCATAGAGGTTTCTCTGATTCTGTGATTAATACTATGTTGCAGGCTCCTAAATCTGTTTCTAGAAAGATTTTTTATCGAGTTTGGAAGACTTACATTTCATGGTGTTCCTCTCATAAATTCATTTAGAATTCCTAGAATTTTACAGTTTCTTCAGGTTTGGATAAGGTTTAGTCTGCAAGTTCCTTGAAGGGACAAATCTCTGCTTTTTCTGCTTTATTTCACAAAAAGATTGCTAAGCTTCCTGATATTCACTGTTTTGTTCAGGCTTTTGGTTCGTATCAAGCCTGTCATTAAATCAATCTCTCCTCCTTGGAGTCTTAATTTGGTTTTGAAGGCTTTACAGGCTCCTCCATTTGAGCCTACGCATTCTTTGGACATTAAACTACTTTCTTGGAAAGTGTTGTTCCTTTTGGCCATCTCTTCTGCTAAAAGAGTTTCTGAATTATCTGCTCTCTTGTGAATCTCTTTTTCTGATTTTTCATCAGGATAAGGCAATTATGAGGACTTCATTTAAATTCTTACCTAAGGTTGTGAATTCTAACAACATTAATAGAAAAATTGATGTCCCTTCCTTGTGTCCTAATCCTAAGAATTATTTGGAGAGATCTTTACATTCTTTGGATGTGGTGAGAGCTCTGAAATAGTCTAGTCTATTTGTTATCTTTTCTGGTCCTAGAAAGGTCAGAAGGCTTCTGCCGTTTCCTTGGCATCGTGGTTAAAGCTTTTGATTCTTCAAGCTTATTTGGAGTCGGGGCAAGCTCCGAGAATTACAGCTCATTCTACTAGATCAGTTTCCACTTTGTGGGCTTTTAGGAATGAAGCTTCAGTTGATCAGATTTGTAAAGCAGCAACTTGGTCTTCTTTGCATACATTTACTAAATTCTACCGTTTTGATGTATTTGCTTCTTCGGGAGCAGTTTTTGGTAGAAAAGTTCTTCAGGCATCTTTTTCAATTTGATTCTTCTGCTTATGTTTTCAGTTTTTTCCTTTCATTTATGAGAATAAACTTATATTTTGGGTTGTGGGTTAATTTTCTTTAGCGGAAAATTGATGTTTTTATTTCTCTTGTTAAGTGTATCCAGTCCACGGATCATCCATTACTTATGGAATATTCTCCTTCCCAACAGGAAGTTGCAAGAGGATCACCCACAGCAGAGCTGCTATATAGCTCCTCCCCTAACTGCCATATCCAGTCATTCTCTTGCAATCCTCAACAAAGATGGAGGTCGTAAGAGGAGAGTGGTGTTTTATACTTAGTTTATTTCTTCAATCAAAAGTTTGTTATTTTTAAATGGTACCGGAGTGTGCTGTTTATCTCAGGCAGTATTTAGAAGAAGAATCTGCCTGCATTTTCTATGATCTTAGCAGAAGTAATTAAGATCCATGGCTGTTCTCACATATTCTGAGGAGTGAGGTAACCTCAGAGAGGGAATGGCGTGTAGGTTTTCCTGCAATAAGGTATGTGCAGCTAATATTTTTCTAGGGATGGAATTTGCTAGAAAATGCTGCTTATACTGGATTAATGTAAGTAAAGCCTTAAATGCAGTGATAGCTACTGGTATCAGGCTTATTAATAGAGATGCATACTCTTATAAAAATGTAATATAAAACGTTTGCTGGCATGTTAATCGTTTTTATATATGTTTGGTGACAAAACTTATTGGGGCCTAGTTTTTTTCCACATGGCTGGTTTGATTTCTGCCTAGAGACAGTTTCCTGAAGCTTTCCACTGTTGCAATATGAGTGGGAAGGGCCTATTTTAGTGCTTTTCTGTGCAGATAAAAATACTGACAGACATTCAGCTTCCCTCTGCATGATACAGGACATCTCTGAAGGGCTCAAAAGGCTTCAAAGTCGTGTTTGAGGAGGGTAACAATCACAGTAGACTGTGGCAGTTGTTGTGACTGTGTTTAAAAAACGTTTTTGTCATTTATTATTCTGTTTTTGTTATTAAGGGGTTAATCATCCATTTGCAAGTGGGTGCAATGCTCTGCTGACTTGTTACATACACTGTAAAAATTTTGTTAGTGTAACTGCCTTTTTTCACTGTTATTTCAAATTTTGTCAAAATTTGTTTCTCTTAAAGGCACAGTAACGTTTTTTATATTGCTTGTTAACTTGCTTTAAAGTGTTTTCCAAGCTTGCTAGTCTCATTGCTAGTCTGTACAAACATGTCTGAAACAGAGGATACTTGTTCATTATGTTTAAAAGTCATGGTGGAGCCCCATAGGAGAATGTGTACTAAATGTATTGATTTCACCTTAAACAGTAAAGATCAGTCTTTATAAAAGAATTGTCACCAGAGGGGTCTGTCGAGGAGGAAGTTATGCCGACTAACTCTCCCCACGTGTCGGACCCTTCGCCTCCCGCTCAAGGGACGCACGCTAATATGGCGCCAAGTACATCAGGGACGCCCATAGCGATTACTTTGCAGGACATGGCTGCAATCATGAATAATACCCTGTCAGAGGTATTATCCAGATTGCCTGAATTGAGAGGCAAGCGCGATAGCTCTGGGGTTAGACGAGATACAGAGCGCGTAGATGCTGTAAGAGCCATGTCTGATACTGCGTCACAATATGCAGAACCTGAGGACGGAGAGCTTCAGTCTGTAGGTGACGTCTCTGATTCAGAGATTTCTGATTTTAAATTTAAGCTTAAGAACCTCCGTGTATTGCTTGGGGAGGTATTAGCTGCTCTGAATGACTGTGACACAATTGCAGTGCCAGAGAAATTGTGTAGGCTGGATAAATACTATGCAGTGCCGGTGAGTACTGATGTTTTTCCAATACCTAAAAGGCTTACAGAAATTATTAGTAAGGAGTGGGATAGGCCCGGTGTGCCCTTTTCCCCATCTCCTATATTTAGAAAAATGTTTCCAATAGATGCCACTACACAGGACTTATGGCAGACTGTCCCTAAGGTGGAGGGAGCAGTTTCTACTTTAGCAAAGCGTACCACTATCCCGGTTGAGGACAGTTGTGCTGTTTCAGATCCAATGGATAAAAAAATAGAGGGTTACCTTAAGAAAATGTTTATTCAACAAGTTTTTATTTTACAGCCCCTTGCATGCATTGCGCCTGTCACTGCTGCGGCAGCATTCTGGTTTGAGGCCCTGGAAGAGGCCATCCATACAGCTCCATTGACTGAAATTATTGACAAGCTTAGAACTTTTAAGCTAGCTAACTCATTTGTTTCTGATGCCATTGTTCATTTGACTAAACTAACGGCTAAGAATTCCGGATTCGCCATCCAGGCGCGTAGGGCGCTATGGCTCAAATCCTGGTCAGCTGATGTGACTTCAAAGTCTTAATTACTCAACATTCCTTATTCGGGCCTGGTTTGAAAGAAATTATTGCTGACATTACTGGAGGTAAGGGTTATACCCTTCCTCAGGACAGGGCCAAATCAAAGGCCAAACAGTCTAATTTTCGTGCCTTTCGAAATTCCAAGGCAGGTTCAGCATCAACTTCCTCCGCTTCAAGACAAGAGGGAACTTTTGCTCAATCTAAGCAGGCCTGGAAACCTAACCAGTCCTGGAACAAAGGCAAGCTGGCCAGAAAGCCTGCTGCTGCCTCTAAGACAGCATGAAGGAACGGCCCCCTATCCGGCGACGGATCTAGTAGGGGGCAGACTTTTTCTCTTCGCCCAGGCGTGGGCAAGAGATGTTCAGGATCCCTGGGCGTTGGAGATCATATCTCAGGGATATCTTCTGGACTTCAAAGCTTCCCCTCCACAAGGGAGATTTCATCTTTCAAGGTTATCTGCAAATCAGATAAAGAAAGAGGCATTCCTACGCTGTGTGCAAGACCTCCTAGTAATTGGAGTGATCCATCCAGTTCCGCGGACGGAACAAGGACGGGGTTTTTATTAAAATCTGTTTGTGGTTCCCAAAAAAGAGGGAACCTTCAGACCAATTTGGGATCTAAAGATCTTAAACAAATTCCTCAGAGTTCCATCTTTCAAAATGGAAACTATTCGGACCATCCTACCCATGATCCAAGAGGGTCAGTACATGACCACAGTGGACTTAAAGGATGCCTACCTTCACATACCGATTCACAAAGATCATCATCGGTTCCTAAGGTTTGCCTTTCTAGACAGGCATTACCAATTTGTAGCTCTTCCCTTCGGGTTGGCTACAGCCCCGAGAATCTTTACGAAGGTTCTGGGCTCACTTCTGGCGGTTCTAAGACCGCGAGGCATAGCGGTGGCTCCGTATCTAGACGACATCCTGATACAGGCGTCAAGCTTTCAAATTGCCAAGTCTCATACAGAGATAGTTCTGGCATTTTTGAGATCACACGGGTGAAAAGTGAACGAGGAAAAGAGTTCTCTATCCACACTCACAAGAGTCTCCTTCTTAGGGACTCTTATAGATTCTGTAGAGATGAAAATTTACCTGACGGAGTCCAGGTTATCAAAGCTTCTAAATGCTTGCCGTATTCTTCATTCCATTCCGCGCCCTTAGGTGGCTCAGTGTATGGAGGTGATCGGCTTAATGGTAGCGGCAATGGACATAGTGCCATTTGCGCGCCTACATCTCAGACCGCTGCAATTATGCATGCTAAGTCAGTGGAATGGGGATTACACAGATTTGTCCCCTCTGCTAAATCTGGATCAAGAGACCAGAGATTCTCTTCTCTGTTGGTTGTCTCGGGTCCACCTGTCCGAGGGTATGACCTTTCGCAGGCCAGATTGGACAATTGTAACAACAGATGCCAGCCTTCTAGGTTGGGGTGCAGTCTGGAACTCCCTGAAGGCTCAGGGATCGTGGACTCAGGAGGAGAAACTCCTTCCGATAAATATTCTGGAGTTAAGAGCAATATTCAATGCTCTTCTGGCTTGGCCTCAGTTAGCAACACTGAGGTTTATCAGATTTCAGTCGGACAATATCACTACTGTGGCTTACATCAACCATCAAGGGGGAACCAGGAGTTCCCTAGCGATGTTAGAAGTCTCAAAAATAATTCGCTGGGCAGAGACTCACTCTTGCCACCTGTCAGCAATCCATATCCCAGGCGTGGAGAACTGGGAGGCGGATTTTCTAAGTCGTCAGACTTTTCACCCGGGGGAGTGGGAACTCCATCCGGAGGTGTTTGCTCAATTGATTCATCGTTGGGGCAAACCAGAGTTGGATCTCATGGCGTCTCGCCAGAACGCCAAGCTTCCTTGTTACGGATCCAGGTCCAGGGACCCAGAAGCGACGCTGATAGATGCTCTAGCAGCGCCTTGGTTCTTCAACCTGGCTTATGTGTTTCCACCGTTTTCTCTGCTCCCTCGACTGATTGCCAAAATCAAACAGGAGAGAGCATCAGTGATTCTAATAGCGCCTGCGTGGCCACGCAGGACCTGGTATGCAGACCTAGTGGACATGTCATCCTTTCCACCATGGACTCTGCCTCTAAGACAGGACCTTCTAATACAAGGTCCTTTCAATCATCCAAATCTAATTTCTCTGATACTGACTGCATGGAGATTGAATGCTTGATTCTATCAAAGGGTGGCTTCTCCGAGTCAGTCATTGATACCTTAATACAGGCACGAAAGCCTGTTACCAGGAAAATCTATCACAAGATATGGCGTACATATCTTTACTGGTGTGAATCCAAGAATTACTCATGGAGTAAGGTTAGGATTCCTAGGATATTGTCCTTTCTCCAAGAGGGTTTGGACAAAGGATTATCAGCTAGTTCCTTAAAGGGACATATTTCTGCTCTTTCTTTCCTTTTGCACAAGCGTCTGGCAGAAGTTCCAGACGTCCAGGCATTTTGTCAGGCTTTGGTTAGAATTAAGCCTGTGTTTAAACCTGTTACTCCCCCATGGAGCTTAAACTTGGTTCTTAAAGTTCTTCAAGGAGTTCCGTTTGAACCCCTTCATTCCATTGATATTAAGCTTTTATCTTGGAAAGTTCTGTTTTTGATGGCTATTTCCTCGGCTCGGAGAGTCTCTGAGCTATCTGCCTTACAATGTGATTCTCCTTATCTGATTTTTCATGCAGATAAGGTAGTTCTGCGTACCAAACCTGGGTTTTACCTAAGGTGGTTTCTAACAAGAATATCAATCAAGAGATTGTTGTTCCATCATTGTGTCCTAATCCTTCTTCAAAGAAGGAACGTCTTTTACATAATCTGGACGTAGTCCGTGCCTTGAAGTTTTTACTTACAAGCTACTAAAGATTTTCGTCAAACATCTTCCCTGTTTGTCGTTTATTCTGGACAGAGGAGAGGTCAAAAAGCTTCAGCAACCTCTCTTTCCTTTTGGCTTCGGAGTATTATACGCCTAGCCTATGAGACTGCTGGACAGCAGCCCCCTGAAAGAATTACAGCTCATTCTACTAGAGCTGTGGCTTCCACCTGGGCCTTTAAAAATGAGGCCTCTGTTGAACAGATTTGCAAGGCCGCGACTTGGTCTTTGCTTTACACTTTTTCAAAATTTTACAAATTTGATACTTTTGCTTTTTCGGAGGCTGTTTTTGGGAGAAAGGTTGTTCAGGCAGTGGTTCCTTCCGCTTAATCCCTGCCTTGTCCCTCCCATCATCCGTGTACTTTAGCTTTGGTATTGGTATACCATAAGTAATGGATGATCCGTGGACTGGATACACTTAACAAGAGAAAACATAATTTATGCTTACCTGATAAATTTATTTCTCTTGTAGTGTATCCAGTCCACGGCCCGCCCTGTCATTTTAAGGCAGGTCTAAAATTTAATTAAACTACAGTCACCACTGCACCCTATGGTTTCTCCTTTCTCTGTTTGTTTCGGTCGAATGACTGGATATGGCAGTTAGGGGAGGAGCTATATAGCAGCTCTGCTGTGGGTGATCCTCTTGCAACTTCCTGTTGGGAAGGAGAATATCCCATAAGTAATGGATGATCCGTGGACTGGATACACTACAAGAGAAATAAATTTATCAGGTAAGCATAAATTATGTTTTTATCCCTCCCTCTCTAGTGACTCTTGCATGGAGTTCCACTTCTTGGGTATCGTTATCCTATACGTCACTAGCTCATGGACTCCTGCCAATTACATGAAAGAAAACATAATTTATGTAAGAACTTACCTGATAAATGTATTTCTTTCATATTGGCAAGAGTCCTTGAGACCCACCCTTTTTATGGTGGTTATGATTTTTTTGTATAAAAGCACAATTATTTCCAAATTCCTTTGTTGATGCTTTATACTCCTTTCTTTTTCACCCCACTACTTGGCTGTTTGTTAAACTGAATTGTGGGTGTGGTGAGGGGTGTATTTATAGGCATTTTTAGGTTTGGGAAACTTTGCCCCTCTTGGTAGGATTGTATATCCCATAAGTCACTAGCACATGCACTCTTGCCAATATGAAAGAAATGAATTTATCAGGTAAGTTCTTACATAAATTATGTTTTTTATTTTATTCCCACAACAAAAGAAGCCTCCATCTCTAGATCCTTATAAAAAATGCTGTTCAACCAGTTACCAGGTTATTTTACTATGTGTCACTAGTCGCTCACTCTAGCGACCAATGAAATGGTTCTAGTACCTCTCTCCTCCTCTTCCTACTGCTAAATATGTTGTTTGCTGCTTATATCTAGTTAATGTAAAGAAAGTACCAGCAGGTCCCACTTTTGAGATACTAAGATTGAGAAAAAAGAGTGACTGACCAAAAGTTTCTGTTATAGATTTTACTACATTTAAACCTGTATTATATTCCCCTTTTTTTTGTAGGTTTTTCAGGTTCACAAGGAGAAAAGAGATTCTATCCTAGACTTGAGCGATACTTTTCTACCTCAGAACAACCGACAAAAGCTCCTGGCGTACATTCTCAGCTTCATGGTGGTGTAGAGACTGCACGGTCTAGTTAACTCACTTTGAGATATGGCTGGAATATCCTAATGCTTGGTGCCCGGTTCGATCACCACGCACTAACATATAAGTGCCTTCTGAATACATGCCAACCTTTTAACATCTACTGTGATCATGGAAATATTATGACCCTGTATGTACCGAGCATGTTTTGGAAGAGATGACTTTGAAAGTCCAAATAAAAGAAAGAAAAGTAACCCATAGATATAACAATCTACTAGAACCGTTATTTATAGATCAGATATATTAATAATTTATGCCCCGTGAATATTCAAGCTGTGTTTTTTTTTTTTTTAAAACATAAAGTTGTAGGCTTGTTATAGCTGCTAAGTTTGCAACTTGTATTGTCTAAGGATTTTATTAAAGGGATATGAAACGCATATTTTTTATGATTCAGACAGAGAATACAATTTTAAACAACTTGTCAATTTACTTCTAATATCAAATTTGCTTTGTTCTTTTAGTAATCTTTTGTTGAAGGAGTAGCAATGCATTACTGGGAGCTAGCTGAGCACATCGGGTTAGCCAATAACAAGAGGCATATGTGTGCTGCCGCAAAATCAGCAGCAAGCTCCCAGTAATGCAAGTGAAAGAAGCAAATTAGTTAATAGAATTTAATTGGAACGTTGTTTAAAATCATATGCTCTGTCTAAATAATGACAGAAAAAATGTGGGTTTCATGTCCCTTTTTAATGCTCTTAAAGTGACAGTAAACTCAAAATTACTTTCATGATTCACAGTTTGCAATTAAAAAAAAACAAACCAAAAACTGCAAAATTACCTCTTTTTTTTATTTTTTTTTATTTTTCTCCTTTGTTCAAGAGAAAACCTAGCACCTAATGGCAGCAGCAGTGTTTGCAACAACCTATAGCATTTCTACAAACATTGTGGCCATAGAGTGCTAAAGACTTGGGCACGCTCCTGAGCTCCTTTAAGACAACCTACTTTTCCTATTTAGCAAAGAATTAAAAATAATGAAGTGTGCTTTATCTGAATCAAAGAAAGTTTTTTATTTTGACTTTACCCTCCTTTTAAGTGGGAGCTCACATTACTTAGTGTTCTAGAATTGAAGATGGGAAAATAATAATAAATAATTTTGGTATTGATGTGTCTGCAGTTGATAGAGGAGCTTAGAGATATTAACATCTTCATTTTAGATTGTTTGTTGTATTAGTTCTTTTGGCTGAAAATAACTTTACTTCTTCCATATTGGGAGTTTTTTTTTCTGAAATGTGATAATTTAACATAAAGATTAAGTAGGGAATATTTTTTTAATTATGTAGTAGGCTTGGTGTTTTGACATGTCTGAGTTATCAAAACCTCTTATTAATGAATTAACTTGTGTCTGAGTAGGGAAATTGTTAACCCCTTGGATACAAAAGTGGGCTGTCACTCATTGCTGCACAATACCCTCTTTATTAGTGTTTAGTATGTGCATTGTATGTCCGAGGACCTCCCTTAGATTGTTGTCTTTTGTCTTCTTGCTTCTAGTGGCTCAACCTTGGATACTTTTCTTGTGGGTTTTGTTTGTATATCAAATAAAACAGCTTAGAGCAGTGATGGCGAAACTTGGCACTCCAAATGTTTCAAACTAAATTTCCCATGATGCTTAGGTACTCTGAAGTCCAATAAAGCATTGTGGGAAATGTAGTTCTGAAACATCTGGAGTCCCAAGGTTTGCCAACACTAGCCAAGAGTGTCTATTTCATGCTGCACTTCCTGTTCTACACTCTGCATAAGCTTCTCCTGTTTTACTCTGGTTTTGTCATTAAACATTTTATTTAATGGCATTTCATTGTCTTCCACAAATTCTCTTTGTTTTCTGTAACTGGGTTATCTACAGTTTGTTTGAAATTGGGGTAAACTATGTGTCTATATTGGAGGGCAGTCTAATCTTAATTCATTGGTAAAGGTCTGAATAACTCTTACAGTTTAGATTTGCTGTGTTAGTGCGATAACTTGTAATGTAAACACCCTTTGCCAGACAAGGGGTCTAAGGGCTATACGTGAGACATTATTACACCTGTGTCTTTTGTGACACACACACTAATGATTTTACTTGTGCTGCCTTGTCCAAAATATGTTTATCATATAGTGAAACTGATGTTTTCTTATGGTGTGGTCTTCAATGCAAAGCTGTTGATAAGGCAGGGTGCCATTACTAGAGTCACATGGTAGACTGGGACAAACTGCAGTTGTACAAGATTCTGGGCATCACTGCTGGTTTAGCCTGTTCTGTTGGGGGCGTTCTCATGCACCCTGTTTGTGTGAGTGCTTTAAATTTCAATACCTACTGTAGTACAGGATTGGTCCCATCTAATGCTCATCTAGACTAACAGAAGTGTTCACCAAGTATGTAATAGGCTTCTAGGATGGGAACAGTACGGTTTAACATATTTGGAGTTTTGTGCAACCCATACATTATGCTTCCTTCGTCGTAAGTGTCAAATGTGTTTCCTGCTCCGTGTAAAAGTCCAATAAGTTTTTCCTTGGTATAATGTTTTGGTCGGTTTTGCATTATTTTTTTAATAAAATGTTTTATGATTTGGTCGCTAGAGCTTCACTCTTAGAACCCACTTGACATATGATGTAACTGATTTGTATCAGAACACTGTTAAATACCTTTATAAGTAGAGAATATTGAGTAATCTGATAGAAAATCTTATCTCCATGACATAGGGGAGCTCAGTGATTAGAGGGTTATTAGAAAGCACCACAAAGTCCAGTTTATTACTGACCAGATACAAGGGAAGATAGTTCCTAATACAATCCATCTAAAATGCTCATACAAATGAATACAAACTGGTTCCGACACTGACAATTTAACCTCATGTTAGCTGATAAAACCCCAATGAATAATAAATTAGTGGGCTTTTTATGTGATTTTTACTAGTGAAGAACACAACCTATATCTGACATTATGCTGACAGTTAGGGGATGTTACTATGGAATCTAGATCACTATTGACAAGATTTTTCCTACTAAAATTGATTCGATTTTTCTTCTGTGGTATTTAACGAATATGACTTAAGAGATACTGTTTCCATACTTCCACGCTTTGTTTTTCTGCACTATTGAAACTGCATGCCAGGTCACAGCACCGCGGTATATTAGACAAGCATTTTGTACCATGGACATAACATAGATTCTGCTCATTAAAATCAGGTAACAAAAACTAGGTGCTTGCAATTTTATACAGTTTTTAACTGCATTTGAAATATATACAATGTATTAATAAAGCAATTTGTGTAAAACCAAAACCTGCAATAACCTGCAAGAGACGTAGCTTGTTTTAAGTCAAAGCATCTCCTGCAGAATATGTATTTTATGTTTCTATTATTTTCCAATTGCTGTAGAAGAAAAACTGTTTTCCATGTATTTTATTTCTGCAGCACTTAACAATCGTTTCTAAGGCTTTCAAGTGACAACTTTTATAATATGCAAAATGAAGAAACTTATTACAGTGTGTAGTATGAACAAGGACTCAAGTCTTGATTAGTCAAACCAGTCGGATAATATTGTAATATTTTTTAGCAGGAATATTGTCATTACCGTTTATCTGACACACGTGCTGTCTTCCAGTTGTAAATAAACTAAAATGGAAAAGTAATGTAATATTCATTTTTTTTTTTTATTAGTTTACAAAAGCGACACTAATATGCTATATTGTAATTTATAAGATCTCCAGTAATCTATACATTTTCTGTTTTATATTCCTGCAAAATCTGCCAAGGAAATATTGACATACCGAACAGTTGTGTAAGATATGAAATGTGTGTTATTCTCATAGAATGTGAACAAATTGCTGAAATGCAGAAGAAATGGAGTTTTTGAAGAACATAGGTATGAATAAAAAGAACAGTGACAAGTCAAGCAATATACTATTGCATTAGGCAAATGTACTAAAGAAAGCCGAGCTTCTGTTCAAATAAATGCTTTGGACAATTGTGTTTAGAACTAACCTTGCACTGACTTTTGAATGTAATATACTGTATGCTAGAGCAGAGACTATTATTTCATTTCAGTGTATCTCAACTATATAAATCAGAGAAATACAAACTATTTCCACCTGCAAGGGGCATAGACAATGGATTTATGGCCATGTAGAGCCGCTGAGCTGTTTTTGTCCTTGTAGACATTTTCTGCACCCGGTTCTTTACGTTTTAAATAAATTTGTAACGGTACGGTTTTATATTCATATTGAAACATTTTTACTTAAAAGGGACAGTCTACTCCAGAGATTTTATTGTTTAAGAAGGTAATCCCTTTATTACCCAATCCCCAGTTTTGCATAACCAACACAGTTATATAAATATACTTTTTACCTCTGTGATTACTAAAAACTGCCCCCTTATTTCAGTTATTTTGACACTTACATTTTAGCCAATCAGTGCTGACTCATAAATAACTCCATGGGAGTGAGCACAGCGATATATATATATATATAACACATGAACTAGCACTGTAACTGTAAAAAACTGTCAAAATGCACTGAGATAAGAGGCCTTCAAGGGCTTAGAAATTAGCATATGAGTCTAGCTAGGTTAAGCTTTCAACAAAGAATACAAAGAGAACAAAGCAAAATTGATGACAAAAGTAAATTTGAAAGGTGTTTACAATTGCATTGCATATCTGAATCATTAAAGTTTAATTTTAACCTTTTTAAACCTTTTTTATCTTATTCAATGTTTAATGGTAATGATGGAAATATTATCAATCAATCATGGAAGTCCAGCTCATACTGTTATTGGATGGGTGCACGCTATCGCTAGGCACTGCACAGCCTAGCAATCAAATTCCAAAGCAAAAAGTGAATAGCAGCACTCCAATAGAATTTTCCAATTATTTATTGCATATCCAGGAGTACAAAAAGATAGCAACGTTTCGGACTACATGTCCATCATGCCATACATACATCACTTCCTATCCCTCCTTATATACCCCTTAGGACACACCCACAATCTAATTAACTCTTTACAAACTCCTAATACTGTTTTATTACTTCTGCATATGTGGGTATCCTAAATATTAAACATCAAAATACTAAACTAATTTTCAATCCACCTATATTACATAAGAAGGTGAAAAATACACAGAATTTTTTGAAGGCATCAATATTAATTAGAAAACATTCCATTTAAAGAAAAAAGCAAGAAAACCATACTTAGCATATGTCAATTTCAATTATAGGTTTCCTATCTCATTACTATTTTTCTTTTTTCTTATTTCTTTTTTCATAATATCACCACACATTCTCAGAGTCTGGGTGCCATCCAACTTCATATACAATACTGATCATCCAAGAAAAAGAGAGAAAAAAGAGAGATAAACATAGAAATTAGTAATCATAGATTAACAAATTTTAAAGGAAAAAATACCTAAAGAAAAACAGACAAATCATAATCCTTGTTCATACCAAATGGAACTAATGAATTCAAAGTAAAAATCCAAAATGCCTCTCTTTGTTTCAAATGTTGTTCCCTATCCCCCCCCCCCTCATCTACCAGTGGGAACATGTTCCAAAATTTGGAATCTGAGTTGGCTCACCACATGTTGGGCTTCTAAAAAGTGAGTGGCTACAGGGGATTTTAGATTCTTTCTCCTGATATTTGATTTATGCTCTGTGATTCTATCACATACCCTACGGGTCGTCTCTCCTAAATAAATCAAACCACATGGGCATTTAAGGAGGTAGATGGCATACTCTGTATTACATGTTAGAAAATCTTTGATCCAAAATTTCTTCCCTGACTGTGGATGTACAAACGTGGATCCCTTAATCATACTATTACAGTGGGAGCAACCAAGACATGGGTAACAACCCAAATTTTTGCTTGTAATATATTTCTGTTTTTAACTTTTAGTACTCCCAATATCTGCCTTTACCAAGGAATCTCTTAAGTTCATACCTCTTCTATATGCAGGCATAGGTGTCTGCTGAAATTCTGGTATGTCTGAAATACAATTTGCTAAGATGTACCAATGTCTGCAAATAATCTTATGAATTTGTGTACTTAATTCATTATATTTGGAGACAAAAACCAATTTTTCCCCATTTATCTTTTTAACTTTCTCTTGTGGTTTTAACAGACTCTCTCTTGTCATCTCAAGTGTCTTATCAATTTCCTTGTGGATCAAATTCTCATCATATCCTCGATCTTTTTCTTGGATGATCAGTATTGTATATGAAGTTGGATGGCACCCAGACTCTGAGAATGTGTGGTGATATTATGAAAAAAGAAATAAGAAAAAAGAAAAATAGTAATGAGATAGGAAACCTATAATTGAAATTGACATATGCTAAGTATGGTTTTCTTGCTTTTTTCTTTAAATGGAATGTTTTCTAATTAATATTGATGCCTTCAAAAAATTCTGTGTATTTTTCACCTTCTTATGTAATATAGGTGGATTGAAAATTAGTTTAGTATTTTGATGTTTAATATTTAGGATACCCACATATGCAGAAGTAATAAAACAGTATTAGGAGTTTGTAAAGAGTTAATTAGATTGTGGGTGTGTCCTAAGGGGTATATAAGGAGGGATAGGAAGTGATGTATGTATGGCATGATGGACATGTAGTCCGAAACGTTGCTATCTTTTTGTACTCCTGGATATGCAATAAATAATTGGAAAATTCTATTGGAGTGCTGCTATTCACTTTTTGTAATGATAGAAATATTAACCATCTAGCACAAATACCCAGTACCAGCTGTTCAGTTCTTGCTTGTGCTAGATTTCTATTTAGGAGGGCAGACGTTATGTATTCCTGGTCATGGAAGTAACACTACAGACAGATCACACACACACAGCCGGGAGTTTCTCAGAATATTATTTGTAGAACACAGAAGCTTATCAGGTTAAAAAAACAATACCGTTTTTGGTTTATTACCTGGTGAATTGGATGAACAGGTTATTTAACTCACAAAAAATAAGAAGAATTCTGCTTCAGGGCCTCTCTGCACGCAATTTCACTGTCTAGGTAGTATCCAAACTCAATGGCTCACAACCAAATTCTACTTTTATTTGCTTCTTTATTTGGCATACACTGGCCTGTTAATTCGTCTTTATGCCCTTATGCTTCTATAAGTCATACACCATTCAGTTCTAAATACAGAGGGCATTTATACAGCCTATTAAAAACGAAAAAATGGTAGGCTGCTGAGCAACAGGTAAGAAAAAGATTTATGATTTATTCCATTAAAATGACAAAGAACACAACAATACAAAAAGGGGTGTTAGCCATCTAACATGTTTCGCGCATGAGAGCGCTTACTCATAGATGCTAAGTGCAAGTAAGAAAGACCAGAGCATTTAAAGGGACAGGCACCAATAGGAAACAGGTTCATCAAGTGACATAATCAAACAGGTGTCACATAAATAATTTCACAAAATTTATTAAAGTTGTCTGCCCTTCATATATGCTATAGTTTGTATATTAAAAAAAAAATACATTTTACTTGTGAAAGAAAAAGCAATATTTGGCTCATAAGAATTGCATCAAATGTTTAAATACTCAAATGATTCAGAAACAGTTCATTATAGGAACAATATACAAAAAGCAAACGAAAGAAATAAGTAAAAGAGAGAAATAAAGTATTTACACAAAACTGAACCATATCAAAGTTGCATAGCAAACAATATATGAAAAACTCATAATAATTATATGTTGGAAAACGATTAATATGTATCTGCCTGCATGAAATAGTGTGAGGAATAATTAACAAATATTTCTTCTGTTAAGTGTGATCAGTCCACGGGTCATCATTACTTCTGGGATATTACTCCTCCCCAACAGGAAGTGCAAGAGGATTCACCCAGCAGAGCTGCATATAGCTCCTCCCCTCTACGTCACTCCCAGTCATTCTCTTGCACCCAACGACTAGATAGGATGTGTGAGAGGACTATGGTGATTATACTTAGTTTTATATCTTCAATCAAAAGTTTGTTATTTTAAAATAGCACCGGAGTGTGTTATTATCTCTCTGGCAGAGTTTGAAGAAGAATCTACCAGAGTTTTTGTTATGATTTTAGCCGGAGTAGTTAAGATCATATTGCTGTTTCTCGGCCATCTGAGGAGAGGTAAACTTCAGATCAGGGGACAGCGGGCAGATGAATCTGCATAGAGGTATGTAGCAGTTTTTATTTTCTGACAATGGAATTGATGAGAAAATCCTGCCATACCGATATAATGTCATGTATGTATACTTTACACTTCAGTATTCTGGGGAATGGTACTTCACTAGAATTACACTGTAAGAAATACATAAAGCTGTTTAATAACTAGAGATTATGTTTAACGTTTTTGCTGGAATGTAAAATCGTTTTCATTTACTGAGGTACTGAGTGAATAAATGTTTGGGCACTATTTTTCCACTTGGCAGTTGCTTAATCTGTTTTCTGACAGTTTCTGTTCTCCCTCACTGCTGTGTGTGAGGGGGAGGGGCCGTTTTTTGGCGCTTTTACTACGCATCAAATATTTCAGTCAGTAACTCATTGTATTCCCTGCATGATCCGGTTCATCTCTACAGAGCTCAGGGGTCTTCAAAACTTATTTTGAGGGAGGTAATTTCTCTCAGCAGAGCTGTGAGAATTATAGTTTGACTGAGATAAAAAACGTTTATTCTGTAATTTGTTTCCTGCTTTCAGAATTTGTTATCTTTGCTAATGGGATTAAACCTTTGCTAAAGTTGTGTTATTTACAAGGATTGAGGCTATAACTGTTTCAATTTATTAATTTTCAACTGTCATAGATCTTCTGTGCTTCTTAAAGGCACAGAACGTTTTAATATTATTCTAATTGAATTGTATTTCCAAGTTACAAGTTTATTTGCTAGTGTGTTAAACATGTCTGATTCAGAGGATGATACCTGTGTCATTTGTTGCAATGCCAAAGTGGAGCCCAATAGAAATTTATGTACTAACTGTATTGATGCTACTTTAAATAAAAGTCAATCTGTACAAATTGAACAAATTTCACCAAACAACGATAACTCGCCTCACGTGTCAGTACCTACATCTCCCGCTCAGAGGGAGGTGCGTGATATTGTAGCGCCGAGTACATCTGGGCGGCCATTACAAATCACATTACAGGATATGGCTACTGTTATGACTGAGGTTTTGGCTAAATTACCAGAACTAAGAGGTAAGCGTGATCACTCTGGGGTGAGAACAGAGTGCGCTGATAATATTAGGGCCATGTCAGACACTGCGTCACAGGTGGCAGAACATGAGGACGGAGAACTTCATTCTGTGGGTGACGGTTCTGATCCAAACAGACTGGATTCAGATATTTCAAATTTTAAATTTAAACTGGAAAACCTCCGTGTATTACTAGGGGAGGTGTTAGCGGCTCTGAATGATTGTAACACAGTTGCAATACCAGAGAAAATGTGTAGGTTGGATAAATATTTTGCGGTACCGAGGTTTTTCCTATATATAAGAGACTTACTGAAATTGTTACTAAGGAGTGGGATAGACCCGGTGTGCCGTTCTCACCCCCTCCGATATTTAGAAAAATGTTTCCAATAGACGCCACCACAAGGGACTTATGGCAAACGGTCCCTAAGGTGGAGGGAGCAGTTTCTACCTTAGCTAAGCGTACCACTATCCCGGTGGAGGATAGCTGTGCTTTTTCAGATCCAATGGATAAAAAATTAGAGGGTTACCTTAAGAAAATGTTTGTTCAACAAGGTTTTATATTGCAACCCCTTGCATGCATTGCGCCGATCACGGCTGCAGCGGCATTCTGGATTGAGTCTCTGGAAGAGAACATTGGTTCAGCTACTCTGGACGACATTACGGACAGGCTTAGAGTCCTTAAACTAGCTAATTCATTCATTTCGGAGGCCGTAGTACATCTTACTAAACTTACGGCGAAGAATTCAGGATTCGCCATTCAGGCACGCAGGGCGCTGTGGCTAAAATCCTGGTCAGCTGATGTTACTTCTAAGTCTAAATTGCTTAATATACCTTACAAAGGGCAGACCTTATTCGGGCCCGGGTTGAAAGAGATTATCGCTGACATTACAGGAGGTAAAGGCCATGCCCTGCCTCAGGACAAAGCCAAAGCCAAGACTAGACAGTCTAATTTTCGTTCCTTTCGTAATTTCAAAGCAGGAGCAGCATCAACTTCCTCTGCACCAAAACAGGAAGGAGCTGTTGCTCGCTACAGACAAGGCTGGAAACCTAACCAGTCCTGGAACAAGGGCAAGCAGACTAGGAAACCTGCTGCTGCCCCTAAAACAGCATGAATTGAGGGCCCCCGATCCGGGATCGGATCTAGTGGGGGGCAGACTTTCTCTCTTCGCCCAGGCTTGGGCAAGAGATGTTCAGGATCCCTGGGCGCTAGAGATAATATCTCAGGGATACCTTCTGGACTTCAAATACTCTCCTCCAAGAGAGAGATTTCATCTGTCAAGATTGTCAACAATCCAGACAAAGAAAGAGGCGTTTCTACGCTGCGTACAAGAGCTCTTGTTAATGGGAGTAATCCATCCAGTTCCACGATTGGAACAGGGACAGGGGTTTTACTCAAATCTGTTTGTGGTTCCCAAAAAAGAGGGAACTTTCAGACCAATCCTGGACTTAAAGATCCTAAACAAATTCCTAAGAGTTCCATCGTTCAAGATGGAGACTATTCGGACAATTTTACCTATGATCCAAGAGGGTCAGTACATGACCACTGTAGATTTAAAAGATGCTTACCTTCACATACCGATTCACAAAGATCATTATCGGTACCTAAGGTTTGCCTTCCTAGACAGGCATTACCAGTTTGTGGCTCTTCCATTCGGATTGGCTACAGCTCCAAGAATCTTCACAAAGGTTCTGGGTGCTCTTCTGGCGGTACTAAGACCGCGGGGAATCTCGGTAGCTCCATACCTAGACGACATTCTGATACAAGCTTCAAGCTTTCAAACTGCCAAGTCTCATACAGAGTTAGTGCTGGCATTTCTAAGGTCTCATGGATGGAAGGTGAACGAAAAGAAAAGTTCACTCGTTCCACTCACAAGAGTTCCCTTCCTGGGGACTCTTATAGATTCTGTAGAAATGAAGATTTACCTGACAGAGGACAGGCTAACAAGACTTCAAAGTGCTTGCCGCACCCTTCATTCCATTCAACACCCGTCAGTGGCTCAATGCATGGAGGTAATCGGCTTAATGGTAGCGGCAATGGACATAGTACCCTTTGCACGCTTACACCTCAGACCACTGCAACTGTGCATGCTAAGTCAGTGGAATGGGGATTACTCAGACTTATCCCCTTCTCTGAATCTGGATCAAGAGACCAGAAATTCTCTTCTATGGTGGCTTTCTCGGCCACATCTGTCCAGGGGGATGCCATTCAGCAGACCAGACTGGACAATTGTAACAACAGACGCCAGCCTTCTAGGTTGGGGTGCCGTCTGGAATTCTCTGAAGGCTCAGGGACAATGGAGTCAGGAGGAGAGTCTCCTGCCAATAAACATTCTGGAATTGAGAGCAGTTCTCAATGCCCTCCTGGCTTGGCCCCAGTTGACAACTCGGAGGTTCATCAGGTTTCAGTCGGACAACATCACGACTGTAGCTTACATCAACCATCAGGGAGGGACAAGAAGCTCCCTAGCTATGATGGAAGTATCAAAGATAATTCGCTGGGCAGAGTCTCACTCTTGCCACCTGTCAGCAATCCACATCCCGGGAGTGGAGAACTGGGAGGCGGATTTCTTAAGTCGTCAGACTTTTCATCCGGGGGAGTGGGAACTTCATCCGGAGGTCTTTGCCCAAATTCTTCGACGTTGGGGCAAACCAGAGATAGATCTCATGGCGTCTCGACAGAACGCCAAGCTTCCTCGTTACGGGTCCAGATCCAGGGATCCAGGAGCAGTCCTGATAGATGCTCTGACAGCACCTTGGGACTTCAGGATGGCTTACGTGTTTCCACCCTTCCCGTTGCTTCCTCGATTGATTGCCAGAATCAAACAAGAGAGAGCATCAGTGATTCTAATAGCACCTGCGTGGCCACGCAGGACTTGGTATGCAGACCTGGTGGACATGTCATCCTGTCCACCTTGGTCTCTACCTCTGAAACAGGACCTTCTGATACAGGGTCCCTTCAAACATCAAAATCTAACTTCTCTGAAGCTGACTGCTTGGAAATTGAACGCTTGATTTTATCAAGACGTGGGTTTTCTGAGTCAGTTATTGATACCTTAATACAGGCTAGGAAACCTGTTACCAGAAAGATTTACCATAAGATATGGCGTAAATACCTATATTGGTGTGAATCCAAAGGTTACTCTTGGAGTAAGGTTAGGATTCCTAGGATATTGTCTTTTCTACAAGAAGGTTTAGAAAAGGGTTTATCTGCTAGTTCATTAAAGGGACAGATCTCAGCTCTGTCCATTCTGTTACACAAACGTCTGTCAGAAGTTCCTGACGTCCAGGCTTTTTGTCAGGCTTTGGCCAGGATTAAGCCTGTGTTTAAAACTGTTGCTCCACCATGGAGTTTAAACCTTGTTCTTAATGTTTTACAGGGCGTTCCGTTTGAACCCCTTCATTCCATTGATATAAAGTTGTTATCTTGGAAAGTTCTATTTTTAATGGCTATTTCCTCGGCTCGAAGAGTCTCTGAATTATCAGCCTTACATTGTGATTCTCCTTATTTGATTTTTCATTCGGATAAGGTAGTCCTGCGTACTAAACCTGGGTTCTTACCTAAGGTAGTTACTAACAGGAATATCAATCAAGAGATTGTTGTTCCTTCTTTATGCCCAAATCCTTCTTCAAAGAAGGAACGTCTACTGCACAACCTGGATGTAGTCCGTGCTCTAAAATTTTACTTACAGGCAACTAAGGAATTTCGACAAACGTCTTCTCTGTTTGTCATTTACTCTGGGCAGAGGAGAGGTCAAAAAGCTTCCGCTACCTCTCTTTCTTTTTGGCTTCGTAGCATAATTCGTTTAGCTTATGAGACTGCTGGACAGCAGCCTCCTGAAAGAATTACAGCTCATTCTACTAGAGCTGTGGCTTCCACTTGGGCCTTCAAGAATGAGGCCTCTGTTGAACAGATTTGCAAGGCTGCAACTTGGTCTTCGCTTCATACTTTTTCCAAATTTTACAAATTTGACACTTTTGCTTCATCGGAGGCTATTTTTGTGAGAAAGGATCTTCAGGCAGTGGTTCCTTCTGTATAAAGAGCCTGCCTATCCCTCCCGTCATCCGTGTACTTTTGCTTTGGTATTGGTATCCCAGAAGTAATGATGACCCGTGGACTGATCACACTTAACAGAAGAAAACATAATTTATGCTTACCTGATAAATTCCTTTCTTCTGTAGTGTGATCAGTCCATGGCCCGCCCTGTTTTTAAGGCAGGTAAATATTTTTTAATTTATACTCCAGTCACCACTTCACCCTTGGCTTTTCCTTTCTCGTTGGTCCTTGGTCGAATGACTGGGAGTGACGTAGAGGGGAGGAGCTATATGCAGCTCTGCTGGGTGAATCCTCTTGCACTTCCTGTTGGGGAGGAGTAATATCCCAGAAGTAATGATGACCCGTGGACTGATCACACTACAGAAGAAAGGAATTTATCAGGTAAGCATAAATTATGTTTTTGTTTGTTTTGTAATGAAAGTATTTGCCATACATGCTAATTATTAAAGAAAACAAGACAAAATGAAATAGGGTACACCCAGGGCTTACATATATCTTATATAGACGCTACACTTTAAAATAAATTTTTATTGGAATTTTTATTATTGCATAAATTCAAAAGTAGAGGTAGTGTCTATATTCACATTTACAACCATAGGTGAGACCCATAGGTATATCATAATGTCCAGACAGATATTCGTGTATGCAAAGAGTTATAAATCCAAGATTTTTAAAAAAACATAAGTATATGTGAGCATACTAATATGAAAATATATGTATGGGCATCAATATACAATGATAAATATACACTCTTATATCTGTCTAATCCACGAAATATCTCATATCCCACTCTAAGTTCATACCTAGTGGTGATTTAGATCTTAACTTATAGATCCAAAATAATTCCTTTTTATCCAATATTTTAGATAAATTACCCCCACGTGTGGGTACTCTAGCTATGTCTATAACCTTAGTTTTAAATATGGGTACATTGGTGAGGTGGAAAAGGTTAAAATGTTTGGCCACTGCGGAATCTTTATTAAAATTCTTTACATCCCTAAGATGTTCCCTAGTACGGTCCCTGAGACTTCTGGTTGATTGACCTACATACTGAGCCCCACAAAGTTGGCAATCAAGTAGATATACAATATAGGAGGTCAGGCAGGTAGCGTAAAAATCAATTTTGAAAGTTTCACCTGTGACTGTACTACAAAAACTATTAGTGTAGTCCATAGTGTTGCAAGTTAGGCAATTAGAAAGATGTGCTCTAAAATTGCCCTTACCTCTTAGCCAGTTAGTATCAGTACTGGCCTTAGATTTCACTAGACTAGGTGAAAGCTTGGAAGCTAATGTGGGAGGTTTTTTTGCTACAAATCTACAATCTTTAATATAAGATTGAAGAATTTCATCACTCTTCAATACATGTAGATGTTTTTTAAGAATACTACATATAGAATTATATTGGAGAGAGAATTCCGTTGAAAATACAATGCTATCCTCATTTAAATAGTTTCTTGTTTTAGGATCATCCATAGATATAGCAATACTGCTAGTTGTCTCCATTAAGGGGGGAAGGGGAAACCTGTGTCTTAGGTTTCCAATATTTAGTCTCCTCAAATACTTTGGTTAGCTCTTTTTCATTATAACCTCTGGCTTTGAGTCTTACAATTAATTCTTTACCCCCTTGTATATAATTTTCAATATTGCTGGCATTGCATCTGAGTCTGATAAATTGGCTCCTAGGTATTGATTTTACTAGATGATGTGGATGGCAAGAGGTGGTGTGAAGTATGGTCTTACCTGCCGTATCCTTTCTGTATGTACTGGACTGGATCTTATGTGTGGAAATGTCACCATATAGGTGAAGGTCTAAAAAGTTAACTCCCTCAGGGTGCAAATCTCCAGTAAATCTTAGATTGATATCATTGTCATTAATAGTGGTCAAGAAATCATCAAAAGGAAAGTCATCTTTCACAATGAAAATAAGATCATCTATATACCTCATGTACATAAGGATGCCGGACCTGAAAGGTTCCCCAATGTCATATATATGCTGGAGCTCCCACCTACCCACAAATAAATTTGCGTAAGAGGGGGCGAATTTCGCCCCCATAGCTGTTCCTTGGCATTGTAAATAATGGATTGAATCAAAGTTAAAATAATTGTGGGTAAGTAAGAACTCCACAACCTCCAAGATAAACTGTTTAATCTCATCCTCGTAGGTGGTGTTTCTATTCAGGAAAAATTCCAAGGTCCGGCATCCATGCACATGAGGTATAGAAGAATACAAAGATGTGGCATCTATTGTCACCCATTTGTAGCCTTCCTGCCATTCAAAATTCTCTAATACTTCTAGAAGATGGCTGGAATCCCTGATGTAGCTATATAAACTCCTGACTAAAGGTTGCAGGATACTGTCTATCCATTCAGACATAGGCTCCAAAAGGGAGCCTATGCCTGAAATGATAGGACGCCCTGGGGGGGGGGGGGGATAAAAGGCTTTTGTGCGTTTTTGGGAGATAATGAAAAATCGGTGTGATAGCATGTGTAGGCAAAAGATATCTAGATTGTTCAGTAGTGAAAATACCCAAGGAAACAGCTTCCTCAAGTAATTTCTGTAACTGTTTTGAAAAAACAGCAGTTGGATCCAACTCAAGTTTCCTATATGTAGTGTTATCAGATAGTTGTCTAGCAGCCTCCATCATGTAGTCAGACTTATTGAGAACAACGACATTGCCCCCTTTATCCGAATTACGGATAACAATGTCGTCATTCTCAGCTAAATCCTTTACAGCTTGTCTTTCCAAAGTAGTCAAGTTATGTTTGTATCTATAACTATCAGAATTACATGTTTCCTCTAGTTTCAAAATATTCTCCTCTACACGTTTGTGGAAAGAATTGATAAAGTTACCCCTAAACTGTCTAGAATAGAAATTAGACTCCTATTTCCTTGGAACTGGTAGAGTTTCTTTCTTGGAATCATTAATCTCTACATTTAGATTATCTATAGTTTCAATTAGACAAATATCTGAAAAGGAAAATAATTTATTCCAATCTACATTTTTTTCAATGCTGTTGGTTAAAGAATTAGATACATCATATGTGATAGTGTGCTCAGAATTGTGAAAAAACCTTTTAAGTGTCAACTTTCTGATAAATCTGTTTACATAAATTAAAGTCCTAAATGCTGAAAATTTATGTGACAAACTATAGCATATATGAAGGGCAGACAACTTTAATACATTTTGTGAAACTATTTATGTGACACCTGTTTGATTATGTCACTTGATGAACCTGTTTCCTATTGGTGCCTGTCCCTTTAAATGCTCTGGTCTTTCTTACTTGCACTTAGCATTTATGAGTCAGCGCTCTCATGCGCGAAACATTTTTAGATGGCTAACACCCCTTTTTGTATTGTTGTGTTCTTTGTCATTTTAATGGAATAAATCATAAATCTTTTTCTTACCTGTTGCTCAGCAGCCTACCATTTTTTCGTTTTTGCTGAGTTCATTGCGGATGTCCCCCGCATTTGGTTGGCTCCACACACCCCTTCACCGGTTTTGGTTCGGTCCATTTACCCCGGTCCTTTACGGAAGCATACTGAAGCAGCACCGCCTCCTCTTCCTTCTATACAGCCTATTGTATCACATGTCATAACCAGTGCTCAGTTAAAGGTGTATGACTGTATTGGGGAGGGGGGAGTCCTATCATAGTATGATTTGATTGCAAATTATTTATTAAAAGGTCTAAAACTCTGGCTTTTCACTTAGGTCTCCAGCCCCTGGTATTTCCACCCTGTTTTATGCAAATGTTTGTATAAATAAAAATGTCAATTCAAATATGCAATGAATGTAATAAAGATTTACAATACTAATTACTGCTTATTGTTTCTTTATTGATTAATTCCTCTTTTATTTTGTTTGTGGGTTCCTTTTGAGACACAAATCATGTTCAATTCTGCTGTAAATAAACAGACCAGTTTCCATGGATTTATTTACTGTAGTGACATAATTTCTGTATATACTTCAACTTCCTGTTACATGTATTAAAATGTTTGTGATGTTTATAGTGCAGCATGATGGCCTGGAAACCTTTGGGAATGAATAACTATTGTCTTTCTCTATTGATTGTGAGTTCATTCACTGGTTTATGTCAGTGTCATTTGAAAGTCTGACAGCAAATACATTGTTGAAATTATTTCTGCTCCCAACAGGCAAGATATTTACATCCATGATTCAGCACAGCATTCTGGTATTGGAAATGGTCTTTTTTGTGCAGATGATAATTGTGTTATTCTTTGTTATAGGCAATGCACTAAAAAGCTAATTGGTCATTGGTGGCTACACATATTTGTCTCTTGTCAATGGCTCACCAGTTGTGTTGCTGCTTTAGAGTGGACTGTAACTTTGTGTTTAACCTTTTTGCAGGAGTTAAATACATAGAGCATCTATTATTGCACTTCTGCTTGCATAGAACTAACGAGCATTTTTACTTTGCACTTTTACGTCCTTTTAACTTTTGCTAAAAGAGCATGCTGAGGTAGTCTCATGTGGATGAATAAGTAAATGGCAGCAGTGTTTGAACAATATTATACATCCTCAAAAAACCCTCCCTTGACCCAAACTCTCCTGCAAACTACCGCACCATATCACTGCTCCCGCTAGCTTAAAAAATCCTTGAAAAACGATTTTTCGATCGCCTAACCCACTTCCTGTCGTCCAACTCACTGCTCGACCCCCTACTATCTGGCTTCCGTCCCCAACACTCAACTGAGACTGCCCTCACCAAGATTACTAACAATCTCCTTTCTGCTAAAAACAAAGGCTCCTACTCTATACTCATCTTACTTGACCTATCTGCTGCCTTTGACACTGTTGACTATCACCTTCTCCTACGGACTCTCAGCTCTCTTGGACTCTGTGACACTGCCCTCTCCTGGATTCACTCTTATCTCTCTAACAGATTCTTCTTCATCTCTTTTGCTGGTGATTCCTCCTCTCCATTGCCTCTGTCTGTTGTAGTACCTCAAGGCTCTGTCCTGGGTCCTCTCTATTTACACTTCTTCACTGGGTAAACTTATCAACAACTATGGCTTCAACTACCACCTCTATCTATGCTGATGATACCTAGATCTACCTTCCCGCCCCTGCACTCTCTCCTTCTGTCAATTCTCACATCAGTGACTGCTTATCTGGCATTTCCTCCTGGATAGCCTCTCACCACCTAAAAATAAACATGTCCAAGACCGAACTATTTTTAATCCCCCCCCCTCTAACTCTACTACCGTTTCTAATTTTTCCAACACTGTGGGAGGCACCACTATCTCCCCATCACCCCAAGTCTGCTGCCTCGGAGTCACACTTGACTCAAATATATCCTTCATTCCCCACATCCAATTGCTCTCTTCATCCTGCTGCAACCACCTACGCAATATCTCCAAAATGTGTCCATTTCTGAGTGATGAAACCACTAAACTGCTAATCCACTCCCTGGTAATTTCCTGACTTGACTACTGTAATGACTTGCTAACTGGCCTCCCTCTCTCCCCTTCAATCCATCCTAAATGCATCTGCCATCCTAATCCACCTCTCTCAACACTCTGTTTCTGCTGCACCTCTCTGTGAGTCCTTTCACTGGCTCCCCATTCACAGCAGAATTAAATTCAAAATTCTCACCCTAACCTACAAAGTCCTCACCAATGCTGCCCCACCCTACCTGTCCTCACTCATTAACAAATATACTTCAGCCCGCCCCCTAAGATCCAACAATGACCTGCTCCTTGCGTCCTCTACCATCACCTCCTCTCATGCTAGACTACAGGACTTCTCTCGTGTGGCACCAACCCAACTCTTCCTCGAGCTGTCAGACTCTCCCCTAACCTCTCCTCCTTTAGACGTTCCCTAAAAACCTTTTTGTTCAGGAAAGCCTATCACCCGAGTCATTAACAAATTAACTTCACTAACCTAACAGTTGCACTCATCTATCTCCTCACTAATCATTCTCACCTTTGCAGTCCCCACCTCCTGTTTCCCATCCTCCATCTAGATTGTAAGTTCCCACAGGAATAGGGCCCTCAATTCCCCCTGTATTTGTCTGTAAAGTTTTGTCTTTTATTGTATGGTTTCTCTGTTGTACTTTTATCCTTGTACCCATGGGCAGCGCTGCGCAATCTGTTGGCGCATTATAAATAAAGAATAATAACAATAGTGCACACAAGTAACACGCACGCTCCTGAACATATCTAGATATGCTCCTGTGGAAAGGAGCTACAATTCAAACAATGAATACCAAGTAAAAGAGGTATAATGTTATGTTTTTAGTTTTTTCAATTGTACCTTGTATCTGAATCATTTTTCTTTATTTCAGTAATATCCCTTTAAATTATAATTGAGAGAAAATAATCACATCAAGTTACAGTTTTTGAAGAAATCTCAATATAACTAATTTGTCAAAAAATTTGGCCTTTTGCTGTTAATTATAGGCATCACTGTTATGTGCTGGCACTGGGGAAGCACAAACTAGTTGTCCCGATAGTACTGGAAAAGGGAAAACCAACACAAAATACAGGTGAATAATGGAATGTTTGATATGAACTTACTTGAATAACATGAATCGGCAATTAACTTATAAATGTATTAAAACACTATTACACTAAGCAGTGATTACAGTACATTAAAACAAAGACATTATTAAACTATAAACGCATTATTTATCTTCGGGTTTTGTGCAATGGAAAACAGGTATACAACAACACAGAAAATCATTGTTTCTTTCATGTAATTAGCAAGAGTCCATGAGCTAGTGACGTATGGGATATACATTCCTACCAGGAGGGGCAAAGTTTCCCAAACCTCAAAATGCCTATAAATACACCCCTCACCACACCCACAATTCAGTTTTACAAACTTTGCCTCCTATGGAGGTGGTGAAGTAAGTTTGTGCTAGATTCTACGTTGATATGCGCTCCGCAGCAAGTTGGAGCCCGGTTTTCCTCTCAGCGTGCAGTGAATGTCAGAGGGATGTGAGGAGAGTATTGCCTATTTGAATGCAGTGATCTCCTTCTACGGGGTCTATTTCATAGGTTCTCTGTTATCGGTCGTAGAGATTCATCTCTTACCTCCCTTTTCAGATCGACGATATACTCTTATTTATATACCATTACCTCTGCTGATTTTCGTTTCAGTACTGGTTTGGCTTTCTACAAACGTGTAGATGAGTGTCCTGGGGTAAGTAAATCTTATTTTCTGTGACACTCTAAGCTATGGTTGGGCACTTTATTTATAAAGTTCTAAATATATGTATTCAAACATTTATTTGCCTTGACTCAGAATGTTCAACATTCCTTATTTTCAGACAGTCAGTTTCATATTTGGGATAATGCGTTTGAATCAATCATTTTTTCTTACCTTAAAAATTTGACTTTTTTTCCCTGTGCGCTGTTAGGCTCGCGGGGGCTGAAAATGCTTCATTTTATTGCGTCATTCTTGGCGCGGACTTTTTTGGCGCAAAAATTATTTTCCGTTTTCGGCGGTGTCGCCGGAAGTTGCGTCATTTTTTGACGTTATTTTGCGCCAAAAATGTCGGCGTTCCGGATGTGGCGTCATTTTTGGCGCCAAAAGCATTTAGGCGCCAAATAATGTGGGCGTCTTATTTGGCGCTAAGAAATATGGGCGTCGCTTTTGTCTCCACATTATTTAAGTCTCATTTTTCATTGCTTCTGGTTGCTAGAAGTTTGTTCTTTGGCATTTTTTCCCATTCCTGAAACTGTCATTTAAGGAATTTGATCAATTTTGCTTTATATGTTGTTTTTTCTCTTACATATTGCAAGATGTCTCACGTTGCATCTGAGTCAGAAGATACTACAGGAAAATCGCTGTCTAGTGCTGGATCTACAAGCTAAGTGTATCTGCTGTAAACTATTGGTAGCTATTCCTCCGGCTGTTGTTTGTATTAATTGTCATGACAAACTTGTTAATGCAGATAATATTTCCTTTAGTAAAGTACCATTGTCTGTTGCAGTTCCTTCAACATCTAAGGTGCAGAATGTTCCTGATAACATAAGAGATTTTGTTTCTGAATCCATCAAGAAGGCTATGTCTGTTATTTCTCCTTCTAGTAAACGTAAAAAATATTTTAAAACTTCTCTCCCTACAGATGAATTTTTAAATGAACATCATCATTCTGATTCTGATGACTCTTCTGGTTCAGAGGATTCTGTTTCAGAGATTGATGCTGATAAATCTTCATATTTATTTAAAATGGAATTTATTCGTTCTTTACTTAAAGAAGTATTAATTGCTTTAGAAATAGAGGATTCTGGTCCTCTTGATACTAATTCTAAACGTTTAGATAAGGTATTTAAATCTCCTGTGGTTATTCCAGAAGTTTTTCCTGTTCCTAATGCTATTTCTGCAGTAATTTCCAAAGAATGGGATAAATTGGGTAATTCATTTACTCCTTCTAAACGTTTTAAGCAATTATATCCTGTTCCGTCTGACAGGTTAGAATTTTGGGACAAAATCCCTAAAGTTGATGGGGCTATTTCTATCCTTGCTAAACGTACTACCATTCCTACGTCAGATGGTACTTCGTTTAAAGATCCTTTAGATAGGAAAATTGAATCCTTTCTAAGAAAAGCTTATCTGTGTTCAGGTAATCTTCTTAGACCTGCTATATCATTGGCTGATGTTGCTGCAGCTTCAACTTTTTGGTTGGAAACTTTAGCGCAACAAGTAACAAATCATGATTCTCATGATATTATTATTCTTCTTCAGCATGCTAATAATTTTATCTGTGATGCCATTTTTGATATTATCAGAGTTGATGTCAGGTTTATGTCTCTAGCTATTTTAGCTAGAAGAGCTTTATGGCTTAAGACTTGGAATGCTGATATGGCTTCTAAATCAACTCTACTTTCCATTTCTTTCCAGGGTAACAAATTATTTGGTTCTCAGTTGGATTCTATTATCTCAACTGTTACTGGTGGGAAAGGAACTTTTTTACCACAGGATAAAAAATCTAAAGGTAAAAACAGGGCTAATAATCGTTTTCGTTCCTTTCGTTTCAACAAAGAACAAAAGCCTGATCCTTCATCCTCAGGAGCAGTTTCAGTTTGGAAACCATCTCCAGTCTGGAATAAATCCAAGCCTGCTAGAAAGGCAAAGCCTGCTTCTAAGTCCACATGAAGGTGCGGCCCTCATTCCAGCTCAGCTGGTAGGGGGCAGGTTATGTTTTTTCAAAGAAATTTGGATCAATTCTGTTCACAATCTTTGGATTCAGAACATTGTTTCAGAAGGGTACAGAATTGGTTTCAAGATGAGACCTCCTGCAAAGAGATTTTTTCTTTCCCGTGTCCCAGTAAATCCAGTGAAAGCTCAAGCATTTCTGAATTGTGTTTCAGATCTAGAGTTGGCTGGAGAAATTATGCCAGTTCCAGTTCCGGAACAGGGGATGGGGTTTTATTCAAATCTCTTCATTGTACCAAAGAAGGAGAATTCCTTCAGACCAGTTCTGGATCTAAAAATATTGAATCGTTATGTAAGGATACCAACGTTCAAGATGGTAACTGTAAGGACTATCTTGCCTTTTGTTCAGCAAGGGAATTATATGTCCACAATAGATTTACAGGATGCATATCTGCATATTCCGATTCATCCAGATCATTATCGGTTCCTGAGGTTCTCTTTTCTGGACAAGCATTACCAGTTTGTGGCTCTACCGTTTGGCCTAGCTACAGCTCCAAGAATTTTTACAAAGGTTCTCAGTGCCCTTCTGTCTGTAATCAGAGAACAGGGTATTGTGGTATTTCCTTATTTGGACGATATCTTGGTACTTGCTCAGTCTTTACATTTAGCAGAATCTCATACGAATCGACTTGTGTTGTTTCTTCAAGATCATGGTTGGAGGATCAATTTACCAAAAAGTTCTTTGATTCCTCAGACAAGGGTAACCTTTCTGGGTTTCCAGATAGATTCAGTGTCCATGACTCTGTCTTTAACAGACAAGAGACGTCTAAAATTGATTGCAGCTTGTCGAAACCTTCAGTCACAATCATTCCCTTCGGTAGCCTTATGCATGGAAATTGTAGGTCTTATGACTGCTGCATCGGACGCGATCCCCTTTGCTCGTTTTCACATGCGACCTCTTCAGCTCTGTATGCTGAATCAATGGTGCAAGGATTACACAAAGATATCTCAATTAATATCTTTAAAACCGATTGTTCGACACTCTCTAACGTGGTGGACAGATCACCATCGTTTAATTCAGGGGGCTTCTTTTGTGCTTCTGACCTGGACTGTAATTTCAACAGATGCAAGTCTCACAGGTTGGGGAGCTGTGTGGGGATCTCTGACGGCACAAGGAGTTTGGGAATCTCAGGAGGTGAGATTACTGATCAATATTTTGGAACTCCGTGCAATTTTCAGAGCTCTTCAGTTTTGGCCTCTTCTGAAGAGAGAATCGTTCATTTGTTTTCAGACAGACAATGTCACAACTGTGGCATACATCAATCATCAAGGAGGGACTCACAGTCCTCTGGCTATGAAAGAAGTATCTCGAATTTTGGTTTGGGCGGAATCCAGCTCCTGTCTAATCTCTGCGGTTCATATCCCAGGTATAGACAATTGGGAAGCGGATTATCTCAGTCGCCAAACGTTGCATCCGGGCGAATGGTCTCTTCACCCAGAGGTATTTCTTCAGATTGTTCAAATGTGGGAACTTCCAGAAATAGATCTGATGGTGTCTCATCTAAACAAGAAACTTCCCAGGTATCTGTCCAGATCCCGGGATCCTCAGGCGGAGGCAGTGGATGCATTATCACTTCCTTGGAAGTATCATCCTGCCTATATTTTTCCGCCTCTAGTTCTTCTTCCAAGAGTAATCTCCAAGATTCTGAAGGAATGCTCGTTTGTTCTGCTGGTAGCTCCGGCATGGCCTCACAGGTTTTGGTATGTGGATCTTGTCCGGATGGCCTCTTGCCAACCGTGGACTTTTCCGTTAAGACCAGACCTTCTGTCTCAAGGTCCTTTTTTCCATCAGGATCTGAAATCCTTAAATTTAAAGGTATGGAGATTGAACGCTTGATTCTTGGTCAAAGAGGTTTCTCTGACTCTGTGATTAATACTATGTTACAGGCTCGTAAATCTGTATCTAGAGAGATATATTATAGAGTCTGGAAGACTTATATTTCTTGGTGTCTTTCTCATCATTTTTCTTGGCATTCTTTTAGAATACCGAGAATTTTACAGTTTCTTCAGGATGGTTTAGATAAGGGTTTGTCCGCAAGTTCCTTGAAAGGACAAATTTCTGCTCTTTCTGTTCTTTTTCACAGAAAGATTGCTATTCTTCCTGATATTCATTGTTTTGTACAAGCTTTGGTTCATATAAAACCTGTCATTAAGTCAATTTCTCCTCCTTGGAGTTTGAATTTGGTTCTGGGGGCTCTTCAAGCTCCTCCATTTGAACCTATGCATTCATTGGACATTAAATTACTTTCTTGGAAAGTTTTGTTCCTTTTGGCCATCTCTTCTGCCAGAAGAGTTTCTGAATTATCTGCTCTTTCTTGTGAGTCTCCTTTTCTGATTTTTCATCAGGATAAGGCGGTGTTGCGAACTTCTTTTGAATTTTTACCTAAAGTTGTGAATTCCAACAACATTAGTAGAGAAATTGTGGTTCCTTCATTATGTCCTAATCCTAAGAATTCTAAGGAGAAATCGTTGCATTCTTTGGATGTTGTTAGAGCTTTGAAATATTATGTTGAAGCTACTAAATCTTTCCGAAAGACTTCTAGTCTATTTGTTATCTTTTCCGGTTCTAGAAAAGGCCAGAAAGCTTCTGCCATTTCTTTGGCATCTTGGTTGAAATCTTTAATTCATCTTGCCTATGTTGAGTCGGGTAAAACTCCGCCTCAAAGGATTACAGCTCATTCTACTAGGTCAGTTTCTACTTCCTGGGCGTTTAGGAATGAAGCTTCGGTTGATCAGATTTGCAAAGCAGCAACTTGGTCCTCTTTGCATACTTTTACTAAATTCTACCATTTTGATGTATTTTCTTCTTCTGAAGCAGTTTTTGGTAGAAAAGTACTTCAGGCAGCGGTTTCAGTTTGAATCTTCTGCTTATGTTTTTCATTAAACTTTATTTTGGGGGACTTCCGGTGGGCGGCACTAACGGCTGGCAGCAGGGAAGCAGAGCTCCGTAACCTTACAACATTTAAACTTATTTTAATTGCTGCCAGCCGTTTTCCCACGATTAAGTCTTGCTGGATAGTTAACCCCCAGCCGACTGACTACCGTGAAGGGCCTGAAATCGCCCTTGCCCAAGGAAGGACAGCTTAAAAAGCGCCGTTGCGCAAAGCCTTCTAGCTGCAGGCGCCATCTTGCAGGGTTCCCTGTGCAGAGCGGTTGCCACCGGACTCTGTAGGAGCCGAAAGGAAGACCACCTCTGAAGTCGGAACCAGCAGAGGGATAAACTGAGCCCCCGAGACCTGCACACAAACCCAGACGCAGCAAACAACAGCCAGGGGTCGGTGAGTGACACTGTGGGCGCCATCTTGAAAGAATCCCCCCTCACACCACCGCTGCTACCGGGCCCTGAAGGAGCTATAGAGAGTGCCGCATTTGAGGCTGGTGTCAGCAGAGGGGTAGCTTGTGCCCTCAAAAACCCACGCACCGCTCCGGACGTGGCACACAGTAAAAGGCCGGTAAGCCTGCTGAGGGTTCGCCCACTCTGCTCATTATCATAAGGGATATTACTGCATATAACATACAAGCACTGAGACTCTCTCTGGGACATTTGCTGTTTACCTCTTAAATTCAGGCTCATAGTTTTTTCTTTGACCTGTTAGATCTATACGTCTGTAAGGAGCGCCCCTATCACATGTTGGACTGTCAATATCACAATCTAACTACTACACATTTATATCAGGGGGACTTGCTACACTTGGAAAATTTCTGTGGCCCCCATATCGTGCAACATAATAAGGTGAGGCCTTAGCATTTGGATAAAAAACACTGCCTGACTGCAAAATAGCTGATTGCTGTGCAACTATAGTCGTACAGCACCATCTGGAGGTCACTGAACAACATTACATCTGACTTTCCTTGTTATTAAACAGCATTATTATAGTGCTTTGTATGAAGTTGGATCAGTACTTCCCCTCCGTCCCCAATTCACTGGCTGGGAAAATGTCCTCCAGAAACAAGCAGCTAGACAAAAGAAAGGCCACCGTTGAAATACATGCAGACCCCTTGACCCCTCCTAGGGCTTCAGATACCCCTATCATGGACCCCACGGGTCTCCTACAAGAGCTCAAATCCTTTTTCTTGCCAAAAATGGAGTCTCTCCAGGCGGGTGTGGATACACTTACCAGCGAGGTCCGTCAATTTTCTACGAGACTTACACAGGCAGAGCAGCGTATCTCTGATGTGGAAGACCGACAAGAATCTACCACCACATCTGTGCGACAACTCCTACGCCAAAACCAAGCTCTACAAGAAAAAGTGGAGGACTTGGAAAACCGCAGTCGGAGAAATAACCTCAGAATAGTAGGATTACCTGAATCTGTGAAAGGTAAAGATCTCCTAGAATTTACAGCAATGACTCTTCCTAAAATACTCAGGATAAATCCAGACCACCTTCCTTTTGATATAGAAAGAGCACACCGAATAGGCCCAGACAACGGCCTGGAAACTTCCAACTCCAAACCCCGCCAAACAATCTTCAAGTGCCTCAACTACCAGGAAAAGCTTGCACTCCTGCGAGCTTACCGTGCCCACAAAGGAGACCTAATGTTTGAAGGCAAAAAACTCTTGATCTTTCAGGACTTCTCCACAGAAGTAACCAAATTACGCAAGGATTTCGCCCCTCTCTGCTCCCGCCTCTATAAGGAAGGAAGACAGGCCTCCTTGTTATACCCTGCCAAGTTGAGGCTGCAGACGCCGGCCGGACCTAGGTTCTTTCGCACCCCTAAAGAACTGCAGGTGTATCTGGATGCAGAGGAACAGAGTGCTGTTCGCTGACCAAGCACAACTATCTCCTAACCCTTTTTTGTCTTACTATGGACAATCTCATACTACAAATGCTCTCCCATGGAAGGAGAGACTCCTGGATGATCTCCAGAACAGAAAGAGTACCATGGAAGGGCACTCATACCCAGAGCCATATTCTGGCATTAATTTTACAAGAAGTTATGCCCTTCACCGCTCCCCCATACAATTGGGGAGTGGAATGGACTGAAAAATTTATACCTCTAAAGTTAATATGGTTTATTACTGTTACTGCACTACCTGCCACAGCTGTTTATATTATACTGTTATGTCACATTGTTATGTTCACCTTATGTTTTGTTTTGCCCACAAGTCGCCCCTTATGCTCCCAGCCTTTGCTATCCTCATGAATGCATGGTCCCTTCTGGACTACATGCCTATAGCACAATACAATGAATATATGGCCCTGCATTGCCTATCATCATTGAGCGACTTCTGGCACACACAGTGTCAGATTTGTTTCTGGTTCTATGCTACTACTGCACTACTTGCCATATCTGTTTACACTATGCTACTATACCATGCCATTATGTTACCCTTATGTTCTGTTTTGCCTACGATGTGGCCACCTCTTATGCCCCCAACTTTTAATATCCCTGCGGGTATGTGGTCCCCTATGGACTACATGCCTATAACTTTAAATAACGCATATATGGCCCTGCATACCCTCCTCCCTATTGGGTGACATTTGATACGCATAATGCCAAATCTGTTTACAAATCTACCTGCCTTGCTGCTAGTTGAAGGGAATGTAAATTTCGTGTCTAACTGCCCCCCTACGTCCATCACACTATATCTGACCCCTCAGGATAATGCTCAGATACCTAAGAGAGATACTCCCCCCATAAATGCCCCCCCCTCTCCTTGTACCGCTTATAACGGCTGGACCCCATATGCCATATGCGGAGGGGATAAAGTTGACCAAAGAGTAAGAATGTTCTCGTTTTTCGGCTCTAATACCTCCTGTACCACGGCCCAACCTGTGGGACGCGGGAGATATGACTTGTATTGTACTGATAAATTGCCACCATGTATGCCTTGTGAAATATTGCTAATGACTGTTCCTCCTTTCTCTCTCAGATTAAACCCGGGGTACCTACGGACTCGTCAGCCGCTGGCAGTTACAAGGTCTAACATCCACAGTGAGTTTTATTACCCGCACTCACCTCATACACATACAATCATCCACAATAGACAACTTTATGGAGCCCCCCATTTGGTGGCTAGCATGCCCCATATTATCAATACTCCATCATGGCAATAAATTATAAGGTTACCTCTTGGAATGTGGGAGGGATAACTTCCCCAGCGAAGAGGAGCATGATACTCCAACACCTCAACACACTTAGGTCTGACATAGCACTGATTCAGGAAACTAGACTGTCTGCCAGTGAACATGAGAAACTTAAATCTAGATGGGTGGGTCAAATTCTCTACACACCAACAGAGGGTAGGAAAAGAGGAGTGGCGGTCCTGGTTAGGAAGGGACTACCGATCTCCTTCACAGATACGGAGGTTGACAGTGGAGGCAGATACCTAATTACAACAATGCGTATTCAAACTACTACCTATATTCTGTGTAATGTCTATGGCCCTAATGCATATAGCCCTACATTCTGGACAAGCTTACTAGCGAAACTAGCTACTTACAACACCCCACTTCTAATAATTGGAGGAGATTTTAACCTAGCACAAACACTCCCACTGGATAGATTTAGGGACCCTTCCCTAGGGGCTACAACCAATAAGGACATATCCAGATATAAAAGGGAGACCCGACTAATGCACACATTCAAGGAAACGCTAGGCCTGACAGACGTATGGAGAATACATAATCCAGACCAGAGAGACTATACCTGCATTTCTAAGTCACATGGTACCTTATCACGCATTGATTTCTTCCTGACCTCGGCTGCTTTGTCACCCCAAATTCATTCCCCCACAATAAGTCAAGTCACGATATCAGATCATGCCCCAATACATATAAAATTGCAACCGGTAAAGCATAACCAATCAAGTAAATCATGGAGATTCCCCTCCCACCTGTATAATAATATAGGCTTCCGTCAGTGTCTTACACAGGCATGGACGCACTATCTCTCAGATAATAACCAACATTTAGATAACCTAGATCTCTTATGGCATACCTCTAAGGCAGTTCTGAGGGGCCATATTACTGCCTTTGTGGCGCATACCAATAAACTTTCCAGACAGACGGACAGTGACCTCTTAACGCGACTAACAGAAGCATACAACCACTATCTTTCTAAACCCTCCCATATAACGAGACAAACATATTATGATCTAAAGAGAATCAGAGACACCTTTTTAGAGCTACAAGACCATAGACACACTATCTACAGACAAGGACACTTCTACAGACATGGTAACAAAGCGGGCAAATTGCTAGCCAACTTAGTCAAAGCCCACAATCCTAAGTCATTCATTACTGCTATTCGGACGGCATCGGGACTGACAACACAGACTGAAGAGATACTGATTGAATTTGTCAAATATTATCAAACTTTATATTCCCAACAAAACATAGATGTGGGAAGAAAAACTGCGTTCTGGAGAGACCTTGTAGTTCCCTCCCTCACAGATGAACAGAGAGAAAATTTAAATGCCCCAATATCCCAACAGGAAGTTTCTAGGGGGATTAAGCGACTCAAACTACACAAAGCGGCAGGCCCTGATGGGCTGCCAGCAGAGTATTATAAGATTCTAGAAAAGGAGGTTAGCCCCATATTAGCATCCCTATACACAGAATACCTACTGCATGACACTCGCCCCAACTGTCGCTTTACTGAAGCTAATATTTGTATTATCCCTAAGCCAGACAGGGACCCCACACTCACCCCTTCCTACAGACCCATCTCGTTGCTTAACAGCGACTATAAACTACTAACGACCATACTAGCTAACAGACTGGCTACTGTCCTACCCTCGTTGGTGCATCCAGACCAAACGGGATTCATTACTGGACGCTCCTCTGTAGTAAATCTTAGAAAGACATTGGCGGTGTCCGCTCATTACTGGTACGGTACCTACTCAGACACAGACTCTACCTTGCCTGATGCTTGCCTTTTGGCGTTAGACGCCGAAAAGGCTTTTGATAGAATTGAGTGGGACCATTTATACTCCTCCATGACACAATTTGGTGTCACGGGCGCCTTTTTTACCCTTATCCAAAAGCTATACTCAGCCCCCAAAGCCTCACTGATTATCAATGGTGGATTATCTCCCTCCTTTGCCCTACAGAGGGGAACCCGACAGGGATGCCCCCTGTCGCCCCTCCTCTTCGACTTGGCCATAGAACCCTTAGCTTGCTACATTCGACAGCACAGTGAGGGACTAGAGATTAACGGAATTAAACAACATCTTTCGCTTTACGCTGACGATCTCCTCTTGTTTATAGGCAACCCAGAGGTCAATATACCCAAACTTATTGAAATTATTGACGGCTTCGGATCATTCTCCGGTTATAAAATTAATAGGGATAAATCAGAGTTAACTTGGCTTAAAAACACTACACATAACATACTACTAAACAGTGGACTCAAAGTGACAGAGGGCACGTTTAAATACCTGGGTATACAAGTACACGTCGACCCCTCCAAACTATACCCCCTAAACATAGGTAAGATGATTCAGACTGTTAGAGACTCACTGCAGGGATGGAGCGGACTTCCACTGTCATTGACTGGCAGAATACATCTTTTTAAAATGATAGCTCTACCCAAGATACTCTACCCCCTTCAAATGCTACCCTTATTGCTAACTCATAAAGACACTAAAACACTTCAATCTGCACTAGGTCAATTCGTCTGGCAAGGTAAGAAACAAAGAATAAATAGATTGACCTTAGCCATGCCATATGAGAAGGGAGGATTACGCCTTCCAAACATTGCCTGGTATAACTGGGCGACCCTCACTAAAGTAGTACTAGACTGGCTGACAGGGAATGGACAATTTACGACCCCTACCTTAGAGTCTAGCATAATATACCCAATGCACCTAGCCTTCCTGCCACACGCCAGGCCTAACTCTTTACCCTTAAAAATCCAACAACATATTTTATTTAGAGACCCATTGAGAGTATGGGCCAAGCTGGGCAAGTTATGGGGTATACAATTTACTGCTAGCAAATTCCTCCCAATTCAGGGCAATCTCTCCTTCTTGCCTGGATACACTACTGAAGTGTTTCGGATGTGGCAGGAAAAGGGTCTTACCAAAATCGGGCAACTATTTAACCCCCTTACTCTTACGATCCACTCCTTTCAAGATTTAAAAAATACATACTCGCTCCCAAACACACATAGATTTGCATACTTACAGTGTAGGCACTATGTCACACAATTAAAAACTGATGGTCTCCTACACACAGAAAACAATAACCTGACTGCACTATGCTCACTGGCTAAACAGGGTTCCTACGGGCTGGCAAACACATATAACCTAGTATTAAGACACTTTGACACCCTTACCACCCAAAAACTAGCATCAAAATGGTCCAGATGTAGAAACATACAGATTGATGATGAAGGGCTCCTAAACAGTTTAACAAAAGTTAGATCTATTACCTTATCAGCAAACCTAAGAGAGACACATACCAAAATTTTGCAACAAGCCTACATTACTCCAGCTCTCAGGGCCAAATGGATCCCAGGAGCACAAGATGTATGTGTTAAGTGTAACCATGCGAATCCTGACTGGATTCACCTATTCTGGGACTGCCCTAAGCTACAGTGGTTCTGGGGTAAACTAACCTACTGGCTCTCTAAAGTCACCAAAACTCGAGTCCACCTTTCGGCACAAAGAGTTCTGTTTCTGCTTCCAGAACACGCTGTCAGCCCCTATGACACTTTTGTCTCTATATCTATCTTGACTGCAAAGCAAATGATCTTACAACACTGGGCAGATAACCTTTCTCCACCCTTCCAAAAGCTACTTACCAAGATACACACCCAGATGCTCATAGAACAAGCGGATGTTAGGGGAAACGTCGAACAAAGGATAGCTAAGTATATAAAGAAATGGGAACCATATCTACTACACCTACCAGATGCTGTCAGGGAGCGTGTCCTATACCCGTTTAGAAGCAGTGATTTCATCTTGAAGGAAAACCTTAGGGGGAAGTGGTGTTTTTCTAACATAACCGCACAATAGACAGGTACATTTCAACATAATCTGTCCCTCATACCTACTACCTAAGTACACCAAGATACGGCTGGCGGTCCAGGGGAGCTCCGGGTAAGTAAGGGATGCCACAGTCTCTGGTGGCACTCCCCCCCCCTCTCCCTTTATTTTCTTATTTATTTCTTTGATTGTTTGATTTTGTTTGATTTTGTTTTCTTTCTCTTGTTTATTGTTGTTGTTTATTGAAAATATTTAAAGGAAAAGAGGAAAAAGGTGAGGAGAGGAGGCATGAACTTTGACTTTTAAGACGCCCTGATGCAGGGCTATTGAACCACACTTAAAGGAACTTCTTTATATGATGAAGGGGCCTAGGCCCTGTATGGGTTGTGATGTACTTACTTTCTTTGTATGTACTGCATTTCAATGCTGTTATTGTTTTTCCAATTTTTATGCCTACTTCTCCCTCATGTGGTATAAATAAAAGTTTTAAAAAAAAAAAAAAACTTTATTTTGGGTGTGGATTATTTTCAGCAGGAATTGGCTGTCTTTATTTTATCCCTCCCTCTCTAGTGACTCTTGTGTGGAAAGATCCACATCTTGGGTAATCATTATCCCATACGTCACTAGCTCATGGACTCTTGCTAATTACATGAAAGAAAACATAATTTATGTAAGAACTTACCTGATAAATTCATTTCTTTCATATTAGCAAGAGTCCATGAGGCCCGCCCTTTTTTTTTGTGGTGGTTATGATTTTGTTTAAAGCACAATTATTCCAATTCCTTATTTTATATGCTTTCGCACTTTATCACCCCACTTCTTGGCTATTCGTTAAACTGAATTGTGGGTGTGGTGAGGGGTGTATTTATAGGCATTTTGAGGTTTGGGAAACTTTGCCCCTCCTGGTAGGAATGTATATCCCATACGTCACTAGCTCATGGACTCTTGCTAATATGAAAGAAATGAATTTATCAGGTAAGTTCTTACATAAATTATGTTTTTCTGTTTCCGGCGTCATACGTGTCGCCGGAAGTTGCGTCATTTTTTGACGTCCTTTTGCGCCAAAAATGTCGGCGTTCCGGATGTGGCGTCATTTTTGGCGCCAAAAAGCATTTAGGCGCCAAACAATGTGGGCGTATTATTTGGCGCCAAAAAATATGGGCGTCGCTTTTGTCTACACATTATTTCAGTCTGATTTTTTCTTTGCTTCTGGTTACTAGAAGCTTGTTTATTGGCATTTTTTCCCATTCCTGAAACTGTCATTTAAGGAATTTGATCTATTTTGCTTTATATGTTGTTTTTTCTCTTACATATTGCAAGATGTCTCACGTTGCATCTGAGTCAGAAGATACTTCAGGAAAATCGCTGTCTAGTGCTGGAACTACCAAAGCTAAGTGTATCTGCTGTAAACTTTTGGTAGCTATTCCTCCGGCTGTTGTTTGTATTAATTGTCATGACAAACTTGTTAAAGCAGATAATATTTCCTTTAGTAATGTAGCATTGCCTGTTGCAGTTCCCTCAACATCTAAGGTGCAGAATGTTCCTGATAACATAAGAGATTTTGTTTCTGAATCCATCAAGAAGGCTATGTCTGTTATTTCTCCTTCTAGTAAACATAAAAAATCTTTTAAAACTTCTCTCTCTACAGATGAATTTTTAAATGAACATCATCATTCTGATTCTGATGACTCTTCTGGTTCAGAGGATTCTGTCTCAGAGATTGATGCTGATAAATCTTCATATTTATTTAAAATGGAATTTATTCGTTCTTTACTTAAAGAGGTACTAATTGCTTTAGAAATAGAGGATTCTGGTCCTCTTGATACTAATTCTAAACGTTTAGATAAGGTGTTTAAATCTCCTGTGGTTATTCCAGAAGTTTTTCCTGTTCCTAATGCTATTTCTGAAGTAATTTCCAGAGAATGGGATAAATTGGGTAATTCATTTACTCCTTCTAAACGTTTTAAGCAATTATATCCTGTGCCGTCTGACAGATTAGAATTTTGGGACAAAATCCCTAAAGTTGATGGGGCTATTTCTACCCTTGCGAAACGTACTACTATTCCTACGTCAGATGGTACTTCGTTTAAAGATCCTTTAGATAGGAAAATTGAATCCTTTCTAAGAAAAGCTTATCTGTGTTCAGGTAATCTTCTTAGACCTGCTATATCTTTGGCTGATGTTGCTGCAGCTTCAACTTTTTGGTTGGAGACTTTAGCGCAACAAGTAACAGATCATGATTCTCATAATATTATTATTCTTCTTCAGTATGCTAATAATTTTATCTGTGATGCCATTTTTGATATTATCAGAGTTGATGTCAGGTTTATGTCTCTAGCTATTTTAGCTAGAAGAGCTTTATGGCTTAAGACTTGGAATGCTGATATGGCTTCTAAATCAACTCTACTTTCCATTTCTTTCCAGGGAAACAAATTATTTGGTTCTCAGTTGGATTCCATTATCTCAACTGTTACTGGTGGGAAAGGAACTTTTTTACCACAGGATTAAAAATCTAAGGGTAAAAACAGGGCTAATAATCGTTTTCGTTCCTTTCGTTTCAACAAAGAACAAAAGCCTGATCCTTCATCCTCAGGAGCAGTTTCAGTTTGGAAACCATCTCCAGTCTGGAATAAATCCAAGCCTTCTAGAAAGGCAAAGCCTGCTTCTAAGTCCACATGAAGGTGCGGCCCTCATTCCAGCTCAGCTGGTAGGGGGCAGGTTACGTTTTTTCAAAGAAATTTGGTTCAATTCTGTTCACAATCTTTGGATTCAGAACATTGTTTCAGAAGGGTACAGAATTGGTTTCAAGATGAGACCTCCTGCAAAGAGATTTTTTCTTTCCCGTGTCCCAGTAAATCCAGTGAAAGCTCAAGCATTTCTGAATTGTGTTTCAGATCTAGAGTTGGCTGGAGTAATTATGCCAGTTCCAGTTCTGGAACAGGGGATGGGGTTTTATTCAAATCTCTTCATTGTACCAAAGAAGGAGAATTCCTTCAGACCAGTTCTGGATCTAAAAATATTGAATCGTTATGTAAGGATACCAACGTTCAAAATGGTAACTGTAAGGACTATCTTGCCTTTTGTTCAGCAAGGGCATTATATGTCCACAATAGATTTACAGGATGCTTATCTGCATATTCCGATTCATCCAGATCATTATCAGTTCCTGAGATTCTCTTTTCTGGACAAGCATTACCAGTTTGTGGCTCTGCCGTTTGGCCTAGCTACAGCTCCAAGAATTTTTACAAAAGTTCTCGGTGCCCTTCTGTCTGTTATCAGAGAACAGGGTATTGTGGTATTTCCTTATTTGGACGATATCTTGGTACTTGCTCAGTCTTTACATTTAGCAGAATCTCATACGAATCGACTTGTGTTGTTTCTTCAAGATCATGGTTGGAGGATCAATTTAACAAAAAGTTCATTGATTCCTCAGTCAAGGGTAACTTTTCTGGGTTTCCAGATAGATTCAGTGTCCATGACTCTGTCTTTAACAGACAAGAGACGTCTAAAATTGATTTCAGCTTGTCGAAACCTTCAGTCACAATCATTCCCTTCGGTAGCCTTATGCATGGAAATTCTAGGTCTTATGACTGCTGCATCGGACGCGATCCCCTTTGCTCGTTTTCACATGCGACCTCTTCAGCTCTGTATGCTGAATCAATGGTGCAGGGATTACACAAAGATATCTCAATTAATATCTTTAAAACCGATTGTACGACACTCTCTAACGTGGTGGACAGATCACCATCGTTTAATTCAGGGGGCTTCTTTTGTGCTTCCGACCTGGACTGTAATTTCAACAGATGCAAGTCTCACAGGTTGGGGAGCTGTGTGGGGATCTCTGACGGCACAAGGAGTTTGGGAATCTCAGGAGGTGAGATTACCGATCAATATTTTGGAACTCCGTGCAATTTTCAGAGCTCTTCAGTCTTGGCCTCTTCTGAAGAGAGAATCGTTCATTTGTTTTCAGACAGACAATGTCACTACTGTGGCATACATCAATCATCAAGGAGGGACTCACAGTCCTCTGGCTATGAAAGAAGTATCTCAAATTCTGGTTTGGGCAGAATCCAGCTCCTGTCTAATCTCTGCGGTTCATATCCCAGGTATAGACAATTGGGAAGCGGATTATCTCAGTCGCCAAACGTTACATCCGGGCGAATGGTCTCTTCACCCAGAGGTATTTCTTCAGATTGTTCAAATGTGGGGACTTCCAGAAATAGATCTGATGGCCTCTCATCTAAACAAGAAACTTCCCAGGTATCTGTCCAGATCCAGGGATCCTCAAGCGGAAGCAGTGGATGCATTGTCACTTCCTTGGAAGTATCATCCTGCCTATATCTTTCCGCCTCTAGTTCTTCTTCCAAGAGTAATCTCCAAGATTCTGAAGGAATGCTCGTTTGTTCTGCTGGTAGCTCCGGCATGGCCTCGCAGGTTTTGGTATGCGGATCTTGTCCGGATGGCCTCTTGCCATCCGTGGACTCTTCCGCTACGACCAGACCTTCTGTCGCAAGGTCCTTTTTTCCATCAGGATCTCAAATCCTTAAATTTAAAGGTATGGAGATTGAACGCTTGATTCTTAGTCAAAGAGGTTTCTCTGACCCTGTGATTAATACTATGTTACAGGCTCGTAAATCTGTATCCAGAGAGATATATTATAGAGTCTGGAAGACTCATATTTCTTGGTGTCTTTCTCATCATTTTTCTTGGCATTCTTTTAGAATTCCAAGAATTTTACAGTTTCTTCAGGATGGTTTAGATAAAGGTTTGTCCGCAAGTTCCTTGAAAGGACAAATCTCTGCTCTTTCTGTTCTTTTTCACAGAAAGATTGCTAATCTTCCTGATATTCATTGTTTTGTACAAGCTTTGGTTCATATAAAACCTGTCATTAAGTCAATTTCTCCTCCTTGGAGTTTGAATTTGGTTCTAGGGGCTCTTCAAGCTCCTCCGTTTGAACCTATGCATTCATTGGACATTAAATTACTTTCTTGGAAAGTTTTGTTCCTTTTGGCAATCTCTTCTGCCAGAAGAGTTTCTGAATTATCTGCTCTTTCTTGTGAGTCTCCTTTTCTGATTTTTCATCAGGATAAGGCAGTGTTGCGAACTTCTTTTAAATTTTTACCTAAAGTTGTGAATTCCAACAACATTAGTAGAGAAATTGTGGTTCCTTCATTATGTCCTAATCCTAAGAATTCTAAGGAGAAATCGTTACATTCTTTGGATGTTGTTAGAGCTTTGAAATATTATGTTGAAGATACTAAGTCTTTCCGAAAGACTTCTAGTTTATTTGTTATCTTTTCCGGTTCTAGAAAAGGCCAGAAAGCTTCTGCCATTTCTTTGGCATCTTGGTTGAAATCTTTAATTCATCTTGCCTATGTTGAGTCGGGTAAAACTCCGCCTCAAAGGATTACAGCTCATTCTACTAGGTCAGTTTCTACTTCCTGGGCGTTTAGGAATGAAGCTTCGATTGATCAGATTTGCAAAGCAGCAACTTGGTCCTCTTTGCATACTTTTACTAAATTCTACCATTTTTATGTATTTTCTTCTTCTGAAGCAGTTTTTGGTAGAAAAGTACTTCAGGCAGCGGTTTCAGTTTGAATCTTCTGCTTATGTTTTTCATTAAACTTTATTTTGGGTGTGGATTATTTTCAGCAGGAATTGGCTGTCTTTATTTTATCCCTCCCTCTCTAGTGACTCTTGCGTGGAAAGATCCACATCTTGGGTAATCATTATCCCATACGTCACTAGCTCATGGACTCTTTCTAATTACATGAAAGAAAACATAATTTATGTAAGAACTTACCTGATAAATTCATTTCTTTCATATTAGCAAGAGTCCATGAGGCCCACCCTTTTTGGGGGTGGTTATGATTTTTGTATAAAGCACAATTATTCCAATTCCTTATTTTATATGCTTTCACACTTTTTTATCACCCCACTTCTTGGCTATTCGTTAAACTGAATTGTGGGTGTGGTGAGGGGTGTATTTATAGGCATTTTGAGGTTTGGGAAACTTTGCCCCTCCTGGTAGGAATGTATATCCCATACGTCACTAGCTCATGGACTCTTGCTAATATGAAAGAAATGAATTTATTAGGTAAGTTCTTACATAAATTATGTTATTCAGTGTAAAACGGGCGATGAATCCCACAGGTGCTATATTAGACTTCTCTCCAAGAGGTTATCTGCAAACACCACAGCCGCTCTATGCAATTCTAATAATTCAGTTTAGAAGGTGTGGCTAACGGTATGTCAAGCATATTAATTCATTTAGCAAGCATTATAGTAACAGAAAAAAGCAATTGCTCCCATAACCAAATTCAGGTTAGTGCTTGGCACTAGTATTTATTGAAATGTCACATCACCCCTTTTCTAGATAAGAATATTTGCTTAAAGGGACAGTATACACTCATTTTCATATAACTGCATGTAATAGACACTACTATAAAGAATACGATGCACAGATACTGACATAAAATGCAGTATAAAACTGTTTAAAAACGTACTTAGAAGCTCTCAGTTTAGCTCTTTTGAAAAGGTAGCTGGAAAGCCCATTGCAAGTGGGAAATAAGATACTCTTCCCCCCCCCTCCCCCTTGTTTTGCATATAAAAAAGACCCTTTACACAAACAGGAACAAGCTGGAGTAGGTAGCTGACGGTATTCTCATAAAACTTTGGGGCTTGGTTAGGAGTCTGAAAATCAGAGCAATGTTATTTAAAAATAAGCAAAACTATACATTAAAAAAACAACTCTATGGGCTATATAAATTGATCATCTACAAAACATTAATGCAAAGAAAAAAATTGTGTATAATGTCCCTTTAAGCAGAGACCAGGAAAGCAGAGTGTAAAAACAAGTCATTTTATTCTTAAAATAAAGAAAAGCCTTATACTCTTAAAGGCTTATTTGTGTTAAAAGCATATGCGATGATTATATATATATATATATATATATATATATATATATATATATATATATATATATATATATATATATATATATATATATATATACATACATACTGTATTGACTGTGTATTGATATCTCAGCATGTCCAGATTACATGTTAATAAACCAGATGATTTTTGTTTAACACATTTCAAAATGACACTTCTACACAAATTAAACACAATTATCTGTATATTCATGTACAGTATGTTTGCAGTGGTTGGAGATTTTAATATGCAACTTATACCATCAAAATTATATGAAATTATTAATTGTACGCAATTAAAATGACTGTAGACTCAATTAAATGTTCACAATTCAGATAGAACATGCAAATTTAAACAACTTTCCAAGTTACGATTTTTAATCTAATTTGTTCTCTTGGCATCCTTTGTTTAAAAGTATACCCAGGTTGGCTAAGGAGCAACAATTCACCACTGAGAGCTTATTGCTAATTGGTAGCTGCACATATTTGCCCCTTGTCATTGGCTCACCTTATGTGTTCAGCTATCTCCCAGTAAGGCATTACTATTCTTCAACAACCAATAGAATGAACAAAATTTGATGTAATTAATTAAAGGGCCATGATACCCAAATGTTGAAACACTTGAGTGATGCAGCATAGCTGTAAAAAGCTGACTAGTAAATATCACCTGAACATCTCTATGTAAAAAAGAAAGATATTTTACCTCAAAATGTCCTAAGTATTCAAACCCCATTGCAAAGGACTTTAAGCAGCAAATCAGTATGTCTGTCCCGGGACTGCCAAGGGAGCGTGCCTCATACACACTCCCTATTCAGTTTAAGGAAGTTTACTATGAAATCTCATCAGATCACAGTAAAAGAGTTCATGACCTCAGCACTGCTGATTGACTGCTGTTCATTTCTTCATTTCTAAAATTTTTTTTTTTTTTTTTTTGTACCTGCAGCTGGGCAGCAGCTGAGTATAACCTTTTTACACAGAACTTGCTCTGCTAAGCTGAGGAAGTTGTGAGGTAAAATATATTTTTTGTTTACATAAAGATGCTCAGGTGATATTTTGCTGTCAGCTGCTTACAGTTATACTGTATTAGTTTCAAGTGATTTAGCAAGTATTATGCCCCTTTAATAAAAATGGATTCAGACCCAGCTGGAGCAATTATCATCATCAATATTGAATTAATAATCTGACAAATTTTGCTTTGGCTACATTTATTTTACATCTGTGAATGAAATGGCTTTAAAATGAAATTAAAAAATACCAGCATACAATTCTTTTGTGTACATATCAAAGTGATTGGAATGGAGTCTCATGTTGTTTAAATGTCTGTAACTTTCACCATTTAATGTATCCTGATATCTGTATTTTAAGCATGACATGAAAATAGTCTGCATGTTCAATGATGGATACAAACTATAGAAAATAAACTTTGTTTTTCTGTATTTAAAATAAAAATTCTTAACATACAGCTTCCAATTGCTATAAAAAGTCATATAAATCCAAGCAAACAGAATGGCTAATCCCCCGCCCCAACTGGAATTTTAGATTATAGCCATTTGCTTTTTGCCTGCAGTGAGATCTTAGCCTGTCTGAAATGACTAAAAAGCAGAAATGACAGCTATGATGCCTGAATGTCGTACAGTTTTAATGAGGGATCATTTACAAATAACACTGAGATACAAAAAAAGTTGGAACTCACATGAATTTTACATGACATAAGAATCTATCCTACACCTAACAGTTTAATCTAATGCTTGTAATGGATTTTGTAACATCCATTATAGTGCAGCCAGATAGTACAACACAAATGCATAGTTTGGTTACTATTAAAAAAACAACCCAAATATTAACCCTAAATATGCACAGAATATGGGTGGATGGCACACAATTGCTGTCTTTTCTTTCATAAAGGTGGTAAGAGTCCACAAGCCATTACACCTGGCCACTAGGGAGAGGCAAGAGCACTTAAAAACCCTTCCACCTTACAGGAAACTAGTCTCATCTTTGCCATTTTGACGTTTTTGCTTCTTCTGAAGCAACTTTTGGTAGGAAAGTCCTTCAGGCAGTTGTTTCTATTTCAGTATTAATATAAAAATATATATTAAGAGATATATAATCAAAATAAAATTGAGTAATCATTTTGTCCCGCCCTCATTACTCGTGGACTCCTCAGCTTAGATAACGGCTCGTGCACTCTCACCACCTTTAGGAAAGAAAATATAATTTGTGCTTACCTGAATTAATTTATTTCATTGAGTGAGAGTCCATGAGACCAGCCCATTTTTTTTTATAGATTTTGATAATTTTTTATTGTATTTTTTTTTTAGAAGAAAGTCTGCTAAAGTTTGTTATGAAAGAGGCTTCTTGCTTATTTAGATTAGTCAAGATTATTATTTCTTTATATATTTTTTTCTGTAAATGGCATGTTTTCTTGATTTCAACTATTCTTTAATTTGTTGGTTAATTTACAATACGCTATGGCATGGGCGTCCGCAGAAATCTCTCTGGGGGGGCCCAATGTGAAATATGCTCAGAAAAAATAAATATACTTTTTACCTCTGTGAATACCTTGTATCTAAGCCTCTGCTGACTGCCCCCTTATCTCAGATCTTTCGACAGACTTGCATTTTAGCCAATCAGCGCTGACTCATAAATAACTCCACGGGAGTGAGCACAATATTATCTATATGACACACATGAACTAGTAGTGTCTAACTGTAAAAACGGTCAAAATGCACTGTAATAAGAGGCAGTTCAACGGCTTAGAAATTAGCATATGTGCCTACCTAGGTTTAGCATTCAACAAAGAATACCAAGAGAAGAGAGAAAATTTGATGATAAATGTAAATTGGAAAGTTGTTTATAATTGCCTGTCCTATCTGAATCATGAAAGTTTAATTTCGACTAGACTGTCCCTTTAACCACTATAGAAATATTGAACTGTTTTACACCCACCGATTTCCTGTGATATAGACATAGCAATGAGTTTACCACAATAGCAGTAGAGAACGGGTTTACACCCCTTGACTGCTGGAAAAACACATAGATAAAAAAGAGAAGTTTAAAAATATTTTCAAACTATATGTGCCTTCTAGCTTGACAATGGAAGCAAAACAGCTGTACCCTTTTGAATTATCCTTGTAGCAGTTTATAAAATGCTGTTTTTTGTTTTTGTTTTTTTTTAATGCCCACATCCACACACTATGTAGTTTTCTGCTTTTAAACAGGTGTTACCAGGTACATATGCTCTGTGCCATGAACACACCGACCAATCAGCACCTAATAATGACAATTGCATATTTAAAAAGTCTAAAGTAGCATTTTTATTTTAACATATTTAAAGGGACAGTAAAGTCATAATTAAAAATTAATGATTTAGACAGAGCATACAATTTTAAACAACTTTGCAATTTACTTATTTTATTTAATTTGCTTCTTTCTCTTGTTATGCTTTCCTGAAAGGTTTATCTAGGTAAGCTCATGGGCAGCAAATAACCTAGGTTCTAGCTGCTGATTGGTGGCTGCATATATAGACCGATTGTCATTGGCTCACCCATGTGTTCAGTTAGAAACCAGTAGGTGCATTGCTGCTCCTTCAACAAATTATACCAAGAGAATGAAACAAATTAGATAATAGAAGTAAACTGGAAAGTTGTTTAAAATTGTATGTGCTACCTAAATCATGAAATAATTTATTTGGGTTTCATGTCCCTTTAATATGGAGCAGGACCTCTCCAGACCTTTCTAGTAGTAACTGGGTAAAAACAGGTCTTCAGATATAAGAATTGTCCTCAGATCCAGATAAAAAAATATTTATGTTCTTTTATATTACTCATAGTCAACAGACAAAACCTATACAGGCACAGTCACCACACAAACAAAACCTATACAGACACAACCACCACACAAACAAAACCTATACAGGCACAGCCACCACACAAACAAAACCTATACAGACACAACCACCACACAAACAAAACCTATACAGGCACAGCCACCACACAAACAAAACCTATACAGGCACAGCCACCACACAAACAAAACCTATACAGGCACAGCCACCACACAAACAAAACCTATACAGACACAGCCACCACACAAACAAAACCTATACAGGCGCAGCCACCACACAAACAAAACCTATACAGACGCAACCACCACACAAACAAAACCTATACAGACGCAACCACCACACAAACAAAACCTATACAGACGCAACCACCACACAAACAAAACCTATACAGACGCAACCACCACACAAACAAAACCTATACAGACGCAGCCACTACACAAACAAAACCTATACAGACGCAACCACCACACAAACAAAACCTATACAGGCGCAGCCACCACACAAACAAAACCTATACAGGCGCAGCCACCACACAAACAAAACCTATACAGGCGCAGCCACCACACAAACAAAACCTATACAGGCGCAGCCATCACACAAACAAAACCTATACAGGCGCAGCCATCACACAAACAAAACCTATACAGGCGCAGCCACCACACAAACAAAACCTATACAGGCGCAGCCACCACACAAACAAAACCTATACAGGCACAGCCACCACACAAACAAAACCTATACAGGCACAGCCACCACACAAACAAACAGAAGAAAGCACATAAGTGTCAACTTCTAGATATTTGAAACATACATGAAAATATAATTCACATGGTCCACTATATTTTCTCCTTGATCTCTCTCTCTCTGTCACACTATTTTTCTCTGTCTTTTTCTCTTGTGCTGTTTCTCCCTTTTCCCTCTGTATCTCCATTTTTCCTTTTAGCAATATATGATGGTGAATACTTTATGCAGATAACTTGGTTTTAGGAACAATAGTTTAGCTCATCTTCAAAGATATAAAGACCATGTGGACACATTAAACATTGATTTGTGTTCTTTCAAGCAGTGCAGTATAAATGCAAACAATAAGGCACTGGAATATGCAGAGAGGCAACTAAATATACCAGACCAAGCAGATATATACCTCCTTAAATAAATGCAATTTCTCATATCACACAACTGCTAGAGCATTTGCTGTACATTTACTTACAAGAAAGACTCTAGCTTGCTGTTATTGAGGCTGCTACCCAGCAATGAACAAGCATTCCCTGAATTTCCCTTACTTTATTAAGAGGTTGTGCAGTGATTCTAAAGCTCACACAGTTTTTTGCTGTGTGTGAGGGGAGGAAGCTGCTTTGAAAAGGAAGGGAAATAATGCATGCTGGGAATTGGAGTAAAAAACTGCATTCACACAATACTGAGAAGCAAATGGTGAACTATAAATTCCAGAATGCTTTATAACTCCCAGAATACTGTGCATTTTCCTGTAAAAGGAAATTACAATTAAAAAAATATATATATATGACCCCCCCCCCCCCCCCGGATCTAGGAGTGATAGCATTTTAAAAGGGACAATCTACTGTAAATATAAAGTGCACTATATTAATATAGTATTTTATTTTAAAACAAATTCCCCTCTTTTAATTTCTTCTAAACAGTTAAAAATACAGTAATAGTTGCCCTCCTGGTAAATCCTTTTTTGCTCCAGATGAGGATATGGCTAGTGATTAGAACATATGCAAGTATGCCTGTTTCTCATTTGTTAACCATGACCAGCTGTAGCTACAGCTAGAGTTGAGAAGACCAAAGATGTTACTATACATTTAAACCCATAATAAAAGAAATGCATTTAAAAAAAAAAAAAAAAGCTCTATACTTTTTACACTAAAATATCCCTTTAACTGGGCAGCTTTCTAAATCACTAACCCCAAAACAAAGTTGTTATAGTTATTAAAATAAAGGCTTCCCAATGGACCTAAAATGAACTAAACATTCTGTGTTAGGTAAAGAACACAAAGCCATACATCATTACAGGTAACAACTGGCTATATCAGTACTATAACGCCATAGGCTGAAGTTCTCCTCTCCGGTGAGATTCTCTAAAAACATCCACCAGTGCTACTTACTTACATCACTAAAAGCTAAATTTTCCTTGGTGGTATGGGGAAGTCAAGAGAAAACCCCCCACATTGTTAGACCCCAAATATGATGATGCAAAGTGATAAATTACTCACACAGATTCTGCACAGTAAAAAACATAATTTATGCTTACCTGATACATTTCTTTCCGGATATGGTGAGTCCACGGAATAATTAATTACTAGTGGGAATATCACTCCTGGCCAACAGGAGGAGGCAAAGAGCACTACAGCAAAGCTGCTATATATATGTCACTTCCCTTAGCCATAATCCCCAGTAATTCGGCCGAAGGAAAAATGGAAAAAGAAGATAACACAAAAGTGTAGAGGTGCCTGAGGTTTTAGAAAAAATAACTGTCTTAAATAAAGGGTGGGCCGTGGACTCACCATATCTGGAAATAAATAAATTTATCAGCATAAATTATGTTTTCTTTCCTAAGATATGGGGAGTCCACGGAATCATCAATTACTAGGGAGAATCAATAACCAAGCTTGAGGACACAGATGATAAGGGAGGGACAAGACAGGTAGACCTAAACAGAAGGCACCACTGCCTGAAGAACCCTTCTCCCAAAAGAAGCCTCAGCCGAGGCAAAAGTATCAAATTTATAAAACTTTGAAAAAGTATGCAAAGAGGACCAAGTTGTAGCCTTGCAAATCTGTTCCACAGAAGCTTCATTTTTAAATGCCCAGGAAGAAGAAACAGCCCTTGTGGAATGAGCAGTGATTCTCTCAGGAGGTTGCTGTCCAGCAGTCTCATAGGCCAAACAAATAATACTCCTTAGCCAAAGAGAAGTAGCTGTAGCTTTCTGACCCTTGCGCTTCCCAGAGAAACAAACAAACAAAGCAGAAGACTGCCGAAAATCCTTAGTCGCCTGAAGATAAAACTTCAAAGCACGCACAACATCTAGGTTGTGCAACAAACGCTCCTTAGGAGAAGAAGGATTAGGACACAAAGAAGGAACCACAATCTCCTGATTAATATTCTTGTTTGAAACAACCTTAGGTAGGAAACCTAATTTAGTAAGTAGAACCACCTTATCAGAATGAAAAATAAGATAAGGAGAATCAAACTGCAGAGCCGAGAGTTCCGAAACTCTCTGAGCAGATGAAATAGCAACAAGAAACAAAACCTTCCAAGATAACATCTTAATATCTAAGCAATGCATAGGTTCAAACGGAGCCCGCTATAAAACTCAAAGAACAAGGTTAAGATTCCAAGGAGGAGTAAAAGACTTAAACACAGGCCTGATCCTAACCAAGGCCTAACAAAAGGATTTCACGTCTGGCGCATCCGCCAAACGCTTATGCAATAAAATAGATAATGCAGAAATCTGACCTTTCAGAGTACTAGCTGACAAACCCTTCTCCAGACCCTCCTGGGGAAAAGACAAAACCATAGGAATCCTGACTCTACTCCAAGAGTAGCCTCTGGATTTACACCATTACAGATATTTACGCCATATCTTATAGTAAATCTTTCTGGTCACAGGCTTACGAGCCTGAATCATGGTCTCAATGACCGACTCTGAAAACCCATGCTTAGATAAAATCAAGCATTCAATCTCCAAGCAGTCAGCTTCAGAGAAACAAGATGAAGAAAAGGACCCTAAAGTAGAAGGTCCTTCCTCAGAGGGAGTCTCCACGGAGGTAGAGACAACATTTCCACTAGATCTGCATACCAGATCCTGCAAGGCCATGCCGGCACTATGAGAATCACAGACGCCCTCTTCTGCTTGATCCGAGCAATGACTCTTGGCAGGAGAGCGAACAGAGGAAATATGTAAGCTAGACTGAAATTTCAAGGGACCGCCAGAGCATCTATCATGAAAGCATGTGGATCCCTTGAACTTGAGCCATACCTCAGAACCTTGGCATTCTGCCAATAAGCCATGAGATCCAGTTCTGGCTTCCCCCAATTGAGGATTAAACTGGAAAATACTTCTGGATGGGGTTTCCACTCCCCCGGATGAAAGGTCTGTCGGCTCAGAAAATCTGCCTCCCAAAAGTCCACTTTTGGGATGTGGATCACAGAAAGACAACAGTTATGAGACTCCGCCCACTGGATTATCCGGGCCACCTCTGTCATGGCCAAGGAACTCTGAGTTACCCCCTGGTGGTTGATGTATGCCACCAATGTTTTGCTGTCCGACTGAAAACTGATAAACTGGGCAAAGGCTAACTGAGGCCAGGCCAGTGGAGCATAGAAAATCACTCTCAGTTCTAGAATAGATAGGGAGAACTGAGTCCTCTCGAGTCCAAAGACCCTGAGTCTTCAATGACCCCCAAATTGCTCCCCAACCTAGAAGGCTGGCACCCGTGGTTACGATCACTTAGGAAGGTCAGCAAAAGGAAGTTCCCTGGGAGAGGTGTTCCTGAGACAACCACCACAGAAGAGAGTCCATTGTTGCCTGATCCAGAACTATTTGCGGAGAAAGATTTGTATAGTCCTTGTTTCATTGCCTTAACATGCATAACTGCAGAGGTCTGAGATGGAACCAAGCAAACGGAATGATGTCCATGGAAGCTACCATCAGACCAATTACCTCCATACATAGAGTCAATGACGACCGAGGAGAGGACTAAAGGACAAGACAAGAGCCGAAGATCTTTGTTTTTCTGACCTCTGTCAGAAATATCTTCATTAGTAGGGAGTCTATTATGGACCCTAAAAACACTACTCTTGTGGCTGGAATCAGAGAACTCTTTCCCAGATTCACCTTCCAACCGTGGGAGCGAAGAAAAGACAACAAGATCTCTGTATGAGAGTTTGCTTGATGAAAAGACCAGATAAGGCGCTACTGCAATGCCGCAAGACCGGATCACTGCCAAAAGACCCCCCAGGGCCTTTGAGAAAATTCTGGGAGCTGTAGCAAGGCCGAATGGAAGAGACATAAACCGAGAGTGCTTGTCTAGAAAAGCAAATCTCAGAAACTTGTGATGATCCCTGTGGATGGGAACATGAAGGTACGCATCCTTTAGGTCTATGGTTGTCATGAACTGACCCTCTTGAACCAAAGGAAGAATGGAACATATAGTCTCCATCTTGAAGGACGGTACTCCTGCTAGATCCGTTCCTGGATCAGGGGCCGACCCTTAATGCTGACTTGGAGTCAGCCGCAGGTTTCTTAGACTGTTTCCCCTTGTTTTAAGACTGACCAGACCTCCAGGAAGACCTGGATAGTTCCTGCTTGGAAGAGGAAGCGGAGGGTTTACCTCTAAATTTACGAAAGGAACAAAAATTACTCTGACGCCCTTTCTGCTTATTCTTCTTATCCTGAGGAAGAAAAGATCCCTTTCCTCCTGTGATATCTGAAATAATTTCAGCCAAACCAGGCCCAAACAAGGTCTTACCTTTGTAGGGATAGCTTATAACTTAGATTTAGAAGAAACATCTGCAGACCAGGATTTAACCCAAAGGGCTCTGCGAGCTAGGACTGCAAAACTAGACATTTTTGCTCCTAGTTTAATGATCTGTAAGGAAACATCCGTAATAAAGGAATTGACTAACTTAAGAGCCTTAATCCTGTCCTGGATCTCCTCAAGAGGTGTATCTGTCTAAATAGAATCAGATAAGGCATCAAACCAGTAAGCTGCAGTGCTGGTAACAGTAACAATACACACCGCAGGCTGCCATTGAAGACCTTGGTGAACATACATTTTTCTTAATAATGCCTCCAATTTCTTATCCATTGGATCCTTAAAGGAACAACTATCCTCTATGGGAATAGTGGTCCACTTAGCCAAATTGAAAATAGCTCCTTCCAACTTAGGAACCGTTTGCCATGACTCTTTAATAGAGTCAGCTATAGGAAACATTTTCTTAAAAATGGGAGATGGAGAAAAAGGAATACTAGGTCTCTCCCACTCCTCTGCAATAATCTCAGAAGCACGATCTGGAACAGGAAATACCTCCACCACAGAGGGAACATCAAAATACTTGTACAGCTTACTAGACATCTTACGGTTAACAACGATAGTAGTATCTGAGTCATCTAAGGTAGCCAAAACCTCCTTAAATAACAAGCGGAGGTGTTCCAGCTTAAATCTGAAGGACATAACTTTAGCATCAGCAGAAGGAATTATACTGCCTGAATCCAAGATTTCACCCTCAGATGCACCTGAAGAATCTTCATCCTCAGACTTCTGAGAGGAAATACTTTGATTAGCCACTCCAGGATCAGAAACCTTAGTTACTGTTTCTTTAAATTTCCTTTTGCATTTTCCCTGCAGCATAGGAAAAGCAGACAGCGCCTCAGATACCGCAGAGGATACTTGGGCAGCAGTATCTCGCAAAGTAACCCCAGATAGAGCATGAGAGGAAACGCAGGACACTGCATGTGCATATGAATAGGATTGGGACGCTTGAGGAGACAGCGGCGACACATCTGAAACAGGAGGCTCCTAAACAGCATCCGCTTTAGCTAATGATGGTTCAAGGTCAAAAAGTATATTTCTATAAGCTAAAGTATTTTCAATACATGAAGAACAAAAAGGTACTGGGGGATCCACCTGGGCATCAAAACATAAGCTACAGGTAATATCCTGCACAGGCTCTTGATCCATAATACAAAAAAAAAAGGAAGCAAATAAAAAAAAAAATAATTTAACTTTTTTTCATTTTATCTTTTAACAAAGGATATAATACAGAACAAAAAACATTCATAAATAAATGTTCCTTTTAAATTTACCAAATCAAGAAAACATACCCCAGGCAACACTCAAAGCAGAGCCATCTGAAATATGCGCACCTCACTCTTACAGGAAGTGAAGAAAAGCGCCAAAAAAAGCTCTGGCATCAAAGAATCAGAACCTCCCTAAAAGGGGCAGTCCTACAGTTGACAAAAAGCCTTTTTTTAAATCAATTTTCTTGAAAACAAACAATAAAACCCCCAATAAAAGTACATAATCCGTTATTAAAAACAGGTCCGACTCCTCACTGAGCCATCAATAAAACAAATAACTCATCACACTAACAGTGCCTGCAAAAACTGCCATAAAAACCTGCTCCCTGACAGGAAAAATAAAAAACATCCCCCTGCAGCGTTTCAGCTGAATAAGTGCCAAATTTTTCCCTGCTTACATAGAAAAATAAAAATGGCACTTTCCTCAATATTTATCTGCCCGACAGTAGGACAGCTCACCTGGTTTGAGAGGATGCCATCCCTCACATGGACCTGTGGAAATACAGAAAGACTGAGTAAACCTACTCAGGCTATCTAAATAGGACAGCAAAATGTTTTTGGAAAATGCAGTGAGGATTGTACCCCACAAGTTCCCAATTGCTCAAAAGCCACCACTGCCATACTGAAGAGACTGACATGGGCTAAGGCTAGACCCTGACATGATGCACCCTTATGGCCAACAACTAAGTAGAAAGTAGAAAAATCTTGGTGTATCTTACAGTAATGTAACCCACAGGTAAGCATAACGTATGGTAACAAAAAGTGGCATATGGTTTGAGTATGGATGTCATAGAGCTGTGCAAACTAGTGTGACATATAATAGGACCACCATTAATTAGTGTGAGCTGGCAATTTGGCAAAGAGATCATCATCTGATTATGCATAAGACACATAAGCACAAGTGACAAACATATCACATTTCAGCAGTCAGAACTCAAATGTAATAAATGTGCAGCACAAACAGGGCTCCCTCTAGCACACAGGTTGCCTTGGTAACCATGTCAACCATCTTTGACCTTCACTCACCACCTCACGGGCTCTGCCATTAACCTCCCCCTGCGGCGGCTTCTCCTGAGCACGTCACTCTCAGACAGTGACACCCCCAGCACCTTATTCTGCGTCTTCGCGCTAGCTCTAAACAGTAAAGTGATGTCCGCAGACATGTTTACTCCGTCACCGGCACAGCCACGTCATCGCCTAGAGGCAGCACCTGTCAAATATCCTCGGGTGTGAAGGGGCAGCAGCAATCCAGTTCCACAATGCATACCTTCCTATCTCTGAGTTACGCAGGTAGCCAGAGGTGAAAGGCAAACAATATGCGCAGTTATTAGAGTGTATTTGTGATGTGCACTGTGCGTGCTCAACTCTGACTGGAAATCCCTTACTTACACAAAAGCGTTTGTTAAAGTGCAGCAGCGGCCGGTAGCAATATAAAAAAGTGCCGTCCCCCCAAATCTGCCGCCCTAGGCACTGTTCTTGTTTGCCTAGGCCTTAATACGCCCCTGGCACAAGCGTTTTACCAGAAATGCTTGTGCAATGATAAATGCCAACAGTGTAACCTGTGGCATTAAGCGAGGTTGAGCGGACATGATCCACTACAGCGAATCATGTCCGCCCGCCTTTTCATAAATCTACCCCTTTATCTCCATTGAATATTTTTTATCTAGTGCACATATGGGTTTTGTTTGCTGCACTTTCTTGTGATTCTTTATCATTTCAGGTAACCCTTGGGCTGGCAATAGGAATCTCTACAATAAAGTGACCCTTCCTGACTAGTGTGAGTCTTTCTCATTTTGCTTCATCCTTGTTTCAATGTTTTTCTTTTGTAAGAATCCCTTGAAGACTTTGTGCCCCTGTTGAGAGTGAACGTTTGGTAACATTTGCTGATAGACTATTGCATCTGAGTTGTGAAATTTGAAATAATTTGTTTCATGATTCCCTATAGATCACACAATTTAAAAAAAACTTTCCAGTTTTCATTTATGATCAAATTGACTACTTTTGTTATTCTTTGTTGAAACTTTACCTGAGTGCACACTTAGGTAGATTCACGAGTGTGCACGTGTCTTGAGCACTATTTTTGACAACTGTGTTTTGCAACAATGTTTGTAACACTCTCCTGAGTCTATCTCAGTATGCCCTCTTGAAAAGGAGATACTTTTCAGCAAGAGAAAAATATTGGTTTTAAGAACTGTAGGCTCTAACTTATGTATTTAATGTATTCTTGCCTACTGTCACATGCCAGCTTGCTGTTTCACTGGAGGTCAGGGATGTGCAAAAATGTATTTTATTATTTGTTAGTAAAAAAGAAACACCAAAAATGACTATGGTCTGCAGCATTCTACTAATTTCATCATCAGATTTTTTTACAGAAAATATCTGTATTTGCAAATATTTTAGTGTGCTGCATATTTTCTTAAAGAAGTACAGAAATTATCAGTTTTCTATTAATAATGAATAAAGAAACCTGAGTTGTTGCACATCCCGTGAATTTATCACCTGTCTCTGTATACAACATACCCAGACTTCATACATAGTTCTGAAAAAACATACGCATTGGCCAATCACTATCATTGTCCTGTTAAGAAACAGCATGTCGGTGTTCATACAGTGTGACTTTAGCTATGTATCTAATCTAGGCTGACAAGATGTCCCATTTTGAATGGGGTTGTCCCTTTATTATCACACTGTCCCTTTGTCCCCAAAACTGTTTTGAAGAGATGTTCCATTTTTTATTATGACTGTTTACTGATTTAATTCTTTATTATAAATGCGCAATGCCTACGCTGGTATTACTTTTATATCCATTGCAGAGCTATAGCCTGCAATATCTGCAGCTGTTAGCAGCTCAGCAGTCGGGGTACTACAGTTCCCTGCACGCTGCAGGGGTGGGCACATGTAAAAAAAGCCGGGAGAAGTTTGTGCGCCTTTTTTGTGGCGTCTGATTGGGAGTGGGAGCTGGAGGCTTGTGCGCAAATAGGGAGTTGATCTGCAGAGAAAGAGCGCAGTTGAACATCAGAGAGCAGTTGAACATTAGAGACAGGGTTAAACAGCAGAGAGAGAGAGAGTTAAACAGCAAAGAGATTACTTGGTGAGTTTATGGGTAATAACTACTAATGTATTTTATTGTGAAGTGATATCTGTTGTGAATATTATATTTATATCACCAAATGTGTCAGGCGTTTGAGAGATAGAAGGAACACCTTTCAAACTATAAAAGGAAAAGATCCATAAATAAATGGATTCTTCTGTCCTACCAACTTTAAAAAGAACTTTAAAATAAATTAGTTACGACTGGAAGGAATTAGTTGATTAAACCCAGTATTTATGTTGTCTGTATGTTTTCAGCAATGTAACGTGAATTTGTTCATTAATAACAGTGATACTAGTTTCAGCTTTTATGTTAATTTATTATTTATTTTAAAATAAATGGTTTGAAATGCTGTACCCAAACCTAGTCTAATAATTCATCCTTCTCATTTTGCCTATGTTCTGTGTCGTCTATGAAGTTTCCTTTTTTTTTGTTCGCCCTAATTTAATCCCAGTACGAGGTTAAACATGTATGTAAGCAAACATTTGTATAATAATACAATTATTTACAGAATTATATATATATATATATATATATATATATATATATATATATATATATATATATATATATATATATATATATATATATATAGCTAGAATGTCAATTTGCATATAGAATTTGCCAAATTAATATTTAAATTGCTGTAATTAGTTGCTTATTTAATAAAACAAAGTGAATCTGATGTAATGCTGCAACTCAACTAAAATTAATGGACACAATGAAATTACACAGAATGTTGTAATCTTGAAATTTGACCACTAGGTGACACTGCAACTATACAATCTAAAAATGAACTAACTTTGCAAGAGTTTTTCAGGGCTTGGATAGAAAATGCTGCAAGTCTTAGGATAAAAAGCACAGTATTATATAGACAAAGGAGATATTTCAGAATCTTTCATGTTTTGCTGACCTGGAACATTAATGATCCATCTTCACTATCTTTATGGAGAGAGCAAAGAGATATCAAATTATCATCTCTTAACTTAGAGAATGCTGTAGTGTATCCTGCTGTGTGCTAGACAAGTCATAAATACACCTGCAGATGGTGCCTGCTGTTTCTGATGCAACGTTTTCTTATTGAGTAAGACCTTTTTGACTGTGTTTAGTTCTTTACAGTGTAGCTTTAAAGAGCATTTATATATATATATATATATATATATATATATATATATATATATATATATATATATATATATATATATACTGTACAGAATGTGTTTAAAGTTTTGACAAAAGGAAAAAAACCTGGAAAAGTATCCACAAAACCTCATTCATTCGCCTACAAAATAAATAGGTTAAATGCTGCGTAATATACCTCTATCTATCTATCTATCTATCTATCTATCTATCATCTATCTATCTATCGATCTATCTATCAAATAACAATATCATCACATGTCAATATTAAAGGGATGTTACGTCTCAAAGGAAAAGGCTCTAATGTGTAAGAATAAAGAATTACGGAGTCAATAACAATCCCTTGGAAAAGTTTAATCACTTTTCTTCAAAATTCACCATTAAAGTCTAAGAGGATTTTTGTAGATAAATAATTTAATGATCTTTTGTAAAGGACCATATGTTTAACTGCCAAAGGGTAAAATATATAGTTATTTACCTTCGGGACATCAATAGGTAGCTAAATATGTCTGGAGAGCCAATGACAAGAGCCATATATGTGTTGCTACCAATCAGCAACTAGCTCCCAGTAGTGTACTGCTGCTCTTGAGCCTACCTAGATATGCTTTTCAACAAATGATGCCAAGAGAATGAAGTCAATTTGTTAAGATAATAAACTGAAAAATCTCTTAAATTTGCATCTGACCCATGAAAGTTTAAAATTTACTTTTTATTTCCCTTTAAAAGGACATGAAACCCATTTTTTTCCTTTCTGGATTCAGACAGAACATACAACTTTAAACCATTTTCTAATTTACTTCTATTACCAATGCTTCATTCCCCTGATATCCTTTACTGAAGGAGCAGCAATGTACTACCGAGAGCTAACTGAACACATCTAGTCAGCCAATCGCAGGTGACAAATGTGTGCAGGCACCAATCACCAGCTAGCTCCCACTAGTGTAGGATATATGCGTATTCTTGTTTAACAAGTGATAGCAAGAGAACAAAGTACATTTGAAAATAGAAGTGGATTTATAAGTGCCTTGCATAATATTTTTTATCTGAATCAAACAGGTTTAATTTTGACACCAAATCAAACACAAATATGCAATAATCTGTATGTATTTAGTTAAATATGCAATAATCTGTGAGTATGTAGTTAAATATGCAATAATCTGTGAGTATGTAGTTAAATATGCAATAATCTGTGAGTATGTAGTTAAATATGCAATAATCTGTATGTATGTAGTTAAATATGCAATAATCTGTATGTATGTAGTTAAATATGCAATAATCTGTGAGTATGTAGTTAAATATGCAATAATCTGTATGTATGTAGTTAAATATGCAATAATCTGTATGTATGTAGTTAAATATGCAATAATCTGTGAGTATGTAGTTAAATATGCAATAATCTGTGAGTATGTAGTTAAATATGCAATAATCTGTATGTATGTAGTTAAATATGCAATAATCTGTGAGGATGTAGTTAAATATGCAATAATCTGTATGTATGTAGTTAAATATGCAATAATCTGTATGTATGTAGTTAAATATGCAATAATCTGTGAGGATGTAGTTAAATATGCAATAATCTGTGAGTATGTAGTTAAATATGCAATAATCTGTATGTATGTAGTTAAATATGCAATAATCTGTGAGGATGTAGTTAAATATGCAATAATCTGTGAGTATGTAGTTAAATATGCAATAATCTGTATGTATGTAGTTAAATATGCAATAATCTGTGAGTATGTAGTTAAATATGCAATAATCTGTATGTATGTAGTTAAATATGCAATAATCTGTGAGGATGTAGTTAAATATTCAATAATCTGTGAGTATGTAGTTAAATATGCAATAATCTGTATGTATGTAGTTAAATATGCAATAATCTGTATGTATGTAGTTAAATATGCAATAATCTGTGAGTATGTAGTTAAATATGCAATAATCTGTGAGGATGTAGTTAAATATGCAATAATCTGTGAGGATGTAGTTAAATATGCAATAATCTGTGAGTATGTAGTTAAATATGCAATAATCTGTGAGTATGTAGTTAAATATGCAATAATCTGTGAGGATGTAGTTAAATATGCAATAATCTGTGAGTATGTAGTTAAATATGCAATAATCTGTATGTATGTAGTTAAATATGCAATAATCTGTGAGTATGTAGTTAAATATGCAATAATCTGTGAGGATGTAGTTAAATATGCAATAATCTGTGAGGATGTAGTTAAATATGCAATAATCTGTGAGGATGTAGTTAAATATGCAATAATCTGTGAGTATGTAGTTAAATATGCAATAATCTGTATGTATGTAGTTAAATATGCAATAATCTGTGAGTATGTAGTTAAATATGCAATAATCTGTGAGGATGTAGTTAAATATGCAATAATCTGTGAGGATGTAGTTAAATATGCAATAATCTGTGAGGATGTAGTTAAATATGCAATAATCTGTGAGGATGTAGTTAAATATGCAATAATCTGTGAGTATGTAGTTAAATATGCAATAATCTGTGAGGATGTAGTTAAATATGCAATAATCTGTGAGGATGTAGTTAAATATGCAATAATCTGTGAGTATGTAGTTAAATATGCAATAATCTGTGAGTATGTAGTTAAATATGCAATAATCTGTATGTATGTAGTTAAATATGCAATAATCTGTGAGGATGTAGTTAAATATGCAATAATCTGTGAGGATGTAGTTAAATATGCAATAATCTGTATGTATGTAGTTAAATATGCAATAATCTGTGAGGATGTAGTTAAATATGCAATAATCTGTGAGGATGTAGTTAAATATGCAATAATCTGTGAGTATGTAGTTAAATATGCAATAATCTGTGAGGATGTAGTTAAATATGCAATAATCTGTGAGTATGTAGTTAAATATGCAATAATCTGTGAGTATGTAGTTAAATATGCAATAATCTGTGAGTATGTAGTTAAATATGCAATAATCTGTGAGGATGTAGTTAAATATGCAATAATCTGTGAGTATGTAGTTAAATATGCAATAATCTGTGAGGATGTAGTTAAATATGCAATAATCTGTGAGGATGTAGTTAAATATGCAATAATCTGTATGTATGTAGTTAAATATGCAATAATCTGTGAGGATGTAGTTAAATATGCAATAATCTGTGAGGATGTAGTTAAATATGCAATAATCTGTATGTATGTAGTTAAATATGCAATAATCTGTGAGGATGTAGTTAAATATGCAATAATCTGTGAGGATGTAGTTAAATATGCAATAATCTGTGAGTATGTAGTTAAATATGCAATAATCTGTGAGGATGTAGTTAAATATGCAATAATCTGTGAGTATGTAGTTAAATATGCAATAATCTGTGAGTATGTAGTTAAATATGCAATAATCTGTGAGTATGTAGTTAAATATGCAATAATCTGTGAGGATGTAGTTAAATATGCAATAATCTGTGAGTATGTAGTTAAATATGCAATAATCTGTATGTATGTAGTTAAATATGCAATAATCTGTGAGGATGTAGTTAAATATGCAATAATCTGTATGTATGTAGTTAAATATGCAATAATCTGTGAGTATGTAGTTAAATATGCAATAATCTGTGAGGATGTAGTTAAATATGCAATAATCTGTATGTATGTAGTTAAATATGCAATAATCTGTGATGTATGTAGTTAAATATGCAATAATCTGTGAGTATGTAGTTAAATATGCAATAATCTGTATGTATGTAGTTAAATATGCAATAATCTGTGAGTATGTAGTTAAATATGCAATAATCTGTATGTATGTAGTTAAATATGCAATAATCTGTGAGTATGTAGTTAAATATGCAATAATCTGTGAGGATGTAGTTAAATATGCAATAATCTGTATGTATGTAGTTAAATATGCAATAATCTGTGAGTATGTAGTTAAATATGCAATAATCTGTGAGGATGTAGTTAAATATGCAATAATCTGTATGTATGTAGTTAAATATGCAATAATCTGTATGTATGTAGTTAAATATGCAATAATCTGTGAGTATGTAGTTAAATATGCAATAATCTGTATGTATGTAGTTAAATATGCAATAATCTGTGAGTATGTAGTTAAATATGCAATAATCTGTGAGTATGTAGTTAAATATGCAATAATCTGTGAGTATGTAGTTAAATATGCAATAATCTGTGAGTATGTAGTTAAATATGCAATAATCTGTGAGTATGTAGTTAAATATGCAATAATCTGTATGTATGTAGTTAAATATGCAATAATCTGTGAGTATGTAGTTAAATATGCAATAATCTGTATGTATGTAGTTAAATATGCAATAATCTGTGAGTATGTAGTTAAATATGCAATAATCTGTATGTATGTAGTTAAATATGCAATAATCTGTGTGTATGTAGTTAAATATGCAATAATCTGTGAGTATGTAGTTAAATATGCAATAATCTGTGAGTATGTAGTTAAATATGCAATAATCTGTAGTATGTAGTTAAATATGCAATAATCTGTGATGTATGTAGTTAAATATGCAATAATCTGTGAGTATGTAGTTAAATATGCAATAATCTGTGAGTATGTAGTTAAATATGCAATAATCTGTATGTATGTAGTTAAATATGCAATAATCTGTGAGGATGTAGTTAAATATGCAATAATCTGTGAGGATGTAGTTAAATATGCAATAATCTGTATGTATGTAGTTAATATGCAATAATCTGTGAGTATGTAGTTAAATATGCAATAATCTGTGAGGATGTAGTTAAATATGCAATAATCTGTAGTATGTAGTTAAATATGCAATAATCTGTATGTATGTAGTTAAATATGCAATAATCTGTGAGTATGTAGTTAAATATGCAATAATCTGTGAGTATGTAGTTAAATATGCAATAATCTGTGAGTATGTAGTTAAATATGCAATAATCTGTATGTATGTAGTTAAATATGCAATAATCTGTGAGTATGTAGTTAAATATGCAATAATCTGTGAGTATGTAGTTAAATATGCAATAATCTGTATGTATGTAGTTAAATATGCAATAATCTGTGAGTATGTAGTTAAATATGCAATAATCTGTATGTATGTAGTTAAATATGCAATAATCTGTGAGTATGTAGTTAAATATGCAATAATCTGTGAGTATGTAGTTAAATATGCAATAATCTGTATGTATGTAGTTAAATATGCAATAATCTGTGAGTATGTAGTTAAATATGCAATAATCTGTATGTATGTAGTTAAATATGCAATAATCTGTGAGTATGTAGTTAAATATGCAATAATCTGTGAGTATGTAGTTAAATATGCAATAATCTGTGAGTATGTAGTTAAATATGCAATAATCTGTGAGTATGTAGTTAAATATGCAATAATCTGTGAGTATGTAGTTAAATATGCAATAATCTGTGAGTATGTAGTTAAATATGCAATAATCTGTGAGTATGTAGTTAAATATGCAATAATCTGTATGTATGTAGTTAAATATGCAATAATCTGTGAGTATGTAGTTAAATATGCAATAATCTGTGAGTATGTAGTTAAATATGCAATAATCTGTATGTATGTAGTTAAATATGCAATAATCTGTGAGTATGTAGTTAAATATGCAATAATCTGTGAGGATGTAGTTAAATATGCAATAATCTGTATGTATGTAGTTAAATATGCAATAATCTGTATGTATGTAGTTAAATATGCAATAATCTGTGAGTATGTAGTTAAATATGCAATAATCTGTATGTATGTAGTTAAATATGCAATAATCTGTGAGTATGTAGTTAAATATGCAATAATCTGTGAGTATGTAGTTAAATATGCAATAATCTGTATGTATGTAGTTAAATATGCAATAATCTGTGAGTATGTAGTTAAATATGCAATAATCTGTGAGTATGTAGTTAAATATGCAATAATCTGTATGTATGTAGTTAAATATGCAATAATCTGTGAGTATGTAGTTAAATATGCAATAATCTGTGAGTATGTAGTTAAATATGCAATAATCTGTATGTATGTAGTTAAATATGCAATAATCTGTGAGTATGTAGTTAAATATGCAATAATCTGTGAGGATGTAGTTAAATATGCAATAATCTGTATGTATGTAGTTAAATATGCAATAATCTGTGAGTATGTAGTTAAATATGCAATAATCTGTGAGGATGTAGTTAAATATGCAATAATCTGTATGTATGTAGTTAAATATGCAATAATCTGTATGTATGTAGTTAAATATGCAATAATCTGTGAGTATGTAGTTAAATATGCAATAATCTGTGAGTATGTAGTTAAATATGCAATAATCTGTGAGTATGTAGTTAAATATGCAATAATCTGTATGTATGTAGTTAAATATGCAATAATCTGTGAGTATGTAGTTAAATATGCAATAATCTGTGAGTATGTAGTTAAATATGCAATAATCTGTATGTATGTAGTTAAATATGCAATAATCTGTGAGTATGTAGTTAAGTATGCAATAATCTGTATGTATGTAGTTAAATATGCAATAATCTGTGAGTATGTAGTTAAATATGCAATAATCTGTGAGTATGTAGTTAAATATGCAATAATCTGTGAGTATGTAGTTAAATATGCAATAATCTGTATGTATGTAGTTAAATATGCAATAATCTGTATGTATGTAGTTAAATATGCAATAATCTGTGAGTATGTAGTTAAATATGCAATAATCTGTGAGTATGTAGTTAAATATGCAATAATCTGTATGTATGTAGTTAAATATGCAATAATCTGTGAGTATGTAGTTAAATATGCAATAATCTGTGAGTATGTAGTTAAATATGCAATAATCTGTGAGTATGTAGTTAAATATGCAATAATCTGTATGTATGTAGTTAAATATGCAATAATCTGTGAGTATGTAGTTAAATATGCAATAATCTGTGAGTATGTAGTTAAATATGCAATAATCTGTGAGTATGTAGTTAAATATGCAATAATCTGTATGTATGTAGTTAAATATGCAATAATCTGTGAGGATGTAGTTAAATATGCAATAATCTGTGAGGATGTAGTTAAATATGCAATAATCTGTATGTATGTAGTTAAATATGCAATAATCTGTGAGGATGTAGTTAAATATGCAATAATCTGTGAGTATGTAGTTAAATATGCAATAATCTGTGAGTATGTAGTTAAATATGCAATAATCTGTATGTATGTAGTTAAATATGCAATAATCTGTGAGTATGTAGTTAAATATGCAATAATCTGTATGTATGTAGTTAAATATGCAATAATCTGTGAGTATGTAGTTAAATATGCAATAATCTGTATGTATGTAGTTAAATATGCAATAATCTGTATGTATGTAGTTAAATATGCAATAATCTGTGAGTATGTAGTTAAATATGCAATAATCTGTATGTATGTAGTTAAATATGCAATAATCTGTGAGTATGTAGTTAAATATGCAATAATCTGTGAGTATGTAGTTAAATATGCAATAATCTGTATGTATGTAGTTAAATATGCAATAATCTGTATGTATGTAGTTAAATATGCAATAATCTGTGAGTATGTAGTTAAATATGCAATAATCTGTATGTATGTAGTTATCATACAATGACCAAACCTGACCGCGATGAAAAATGTAGGAAATGCATTTCTTGTGCTTTTGTGATCAAACACTGGCTGTGAAATGGAGCTGTGATGATGAAAGGCGTATTTACTGAACACTGCAAAATATTCCTGCAATAACAACAAGGAGTTTAAATTTTAGGAACCAGGTAGATTAAAAAAATATGAAACACAAAACAATCCTTTGTGATTCAGACAGAGCAAACAATACCATCTAGTGCTCTTGCAAATGGATTACATTCTTGCAAAAAATGCTGCTATATAGTGTTCCAGACACGTGCATGCTCCTGAGCTAACATGTAAATATAAAAGAAGAAAATGCAGTACTTACAATTAGCACTGTTGCCTCAAAACATCATCAATTGGAAAAAATGGCTGTACAGAAAATACAGCCATTCACACGGATAGAGAAACAGCAATAGAAGTCTATTGAATATTTACAAAAATGTATTAAATTACACTATATAGATTAACAAAGAAACCTATATATCAAAGATCAAGTATATTGCAAAATCAGACAAACAAAACAAAGTACAAAAAGTCCCCTTGTATACAATAATCCATTAAATATGGCCATCCTGATAGCTACCACTGAAAATGTCCTGTATCAAAACCATACTTATGGGCCGTGATGAAGGAAATACCGGCTGTGGTCAGTGGATGTTGCATATGCGATTGAATGTATGTTCCAGTAATGGTCCGACAGTACAAGCTTGCCAGACTGGTAGCTTATTAGAGAGTAGGTTGCAGGAGAAAGAGTGCTGCAAATTTTATTGGCCAGGTGATTTCAGGCTAAGAAGCCGCCTCGCTCAATACCCGTGAGCAATAGACTGCACTTTTAGGTAAAGCTCTTCCCCTTAAGCTGTAGGTCTGACAGAGAAACGCCAGTCCAAACAGCTGGGAAGCCAGAGTGCTTCCGGTACGCTAACACCTAATAAGTGCAACTTTCCTAATGCATATATACACGGTATAAACAGAGAGCGGGAAGAGAGCAAGCCTTAACTGTTTGAGTGCTAAGCACTTTACCACCTGGGTGCTAAGCTGATTTGAGTTTTTTTTAAAAAAAATATATTTATTTTTTAATATGCCATTGGAAAGACTTATACCATTGGAAAGGTTAGGCGATTACCTTTCCAACGTTGGGTCTTGGAGGTCTGTAGCTGCTTAGATGCCTGAGATACAGGCTTCTAAGCAGCATGCCCCCTTTCCCGATATTTGTCATTGTGATTTTTAAATAAAGTTGCACAGTGACGTCATCACGTCATTGCGTGTGATGTCACCACTATACAAGCCCCATTGCGCGTGATGCCTGTCACTATACAAGCCTGATCCACCAATCAGCAAGAACGACCCAGGTTGTTCACCAAAAATGGGCCAGCATCTAAACTTACATTCTTGCTTTTCAAATAAAGATACCAAGAGAATAAAGAAAATTTGATAATAGGAGTAAATTAGAAAGTTGCTTTACATTGCTGCTCTATTTGAATCACGAAATTGATTTTTTGGGTTCAGTGTCCCTTTAATACTACTTGCTCAGCACCTGTATGTTCAGACTCCTCAACCCCTATTAGTTTCTCTCTACAGGATGTGCTGTATTTGGGAGTTCACACAGGGAACCAATAGAACCAACAATCTTTTACTCCTGAGCAAACATATCTGCTTTTCAACAAAAGATACCAAGAGAATGAATAACATTTGATAATAGAAATCAATTAGAAAGCTGTTTAAAATTGCATGCTCTATCTGAATCATGAAATAACATTTTGGTTTTTCCTGACCCTTTAAATCCAGTATTAAAGGGACATAAAATCCACAATTTTGCTTTCATGCTCAGGGTTAAACTTAGCTTCATTCGTTGAAATTAAAATATATTTTTTATTGCTCCCAATCAAAACTGCCACCTAAAAAAACTTACTTATGTCAGCTATTAACCAATAAATGAATGCCTATGCTGTAGTTAATTTTAGTCTACTCTCTTGTTTACATTTGAATAAATGTAACTTGATTAATTAATAATGCTGAATTATGAATGATATTTCTAGGTATTTAGAAAAACAAACAAACAAGCAAAACAAGACTAAATACTGTTTGGACAATATTAGTGTTAGAGATGTGTTAAGAAACATAACATAAGCCCTGACTAAACATGACACTGTGACTTACTGACCAAACTCTTTAGTTGCTTATACAGAATTTAATAACCTCTATGCCAGTCACACAAATGTGTTTGGATTATACAGTCTCTAATTGGCAATTAGGGGTTTAGTACTCCTAGTTATTTGCTAAATCATCTGAGACCAGTGGGTGTAATCCCCACTGCAGAGAACTTATCTCTCAAGGGAAGAAATGTAAAGTAGCTATGGATTTGTTTTAAAATCTTTCAGATCAGTTCAGTCTGGGACATTAGTGTACGATTCCCCAAGTGACTAGTATGCACAACTCTCAATACTTAAGCTTATTTCAATCCAAATTCTGGAACCAAATAAATACTGTAAATTTGTTTTATAGTAATGATACATATTTCATTATTGTAGCTTAATTTGGTTATATAGTGTTTCCTATGTACTTATCAAAATAATTAACGCTGCCAATCTTGTTTAATCCCTTTAAGGTAGGCTGACCATACGTCCCGTTTTGAAAGGGACAGTACCGTTATTTTATGTTTTTTCTCCTGTACCGTCGTTTCGTTAATAATATTCATTTTGTCCCGTTTTGACGGTTATCAGACCGTGCTGCCAGCGCAAGTGTAATTTTTTAGCACACACACCACTTACTAAACATTTTTAAACTCCCCGCCGGCGGGGAGGGCAGTTTTTTTTTTAACTGCAGGGTTAGGGTTGGGTGGCCATGCCCACATGATCCACAGCACTGCGTCTATGCTGCCGTGCTCAAAATTAGGGGCGTGATCATTGAAAGCAAGTGACAGCAGGTCAGTACTCAGTCGTGAGCTGTCAGACTGAGCTGAGGAGAGAGACTGGTCATGAGAGGGAAGTTAGAACTACTAGCTAGTGCCTAGTAAGGACAGGAGTCGGACTAAATCTGTCATCATCTGATGTGATGATCATCTGCCTCTGCCATCATCCGAATTAGCAGCTGACCACCACCAGAGAGATAATTCTTGCCATCTTCTTGTGTCACAGTGCGAACATACAAACATAGTGATCAAGTAGATCAATTGTCAAAGTTCTGCAAGAATTGTGCACTTCCAAGTTAAGACCAGTGTCTGTGCCTGTCAATCCATTTAATTGTCATTAATTATGCTTATTATTATGCTGTTGCAGTGCTGGTTGTACAGACATTATAAATAACGGTTATTATCAAGTAACTATTTCCACATTTTTCTCAGTTCTTCCACCATGTAACAATGATTTTGGGCAACACAACTAAAAAAAAATCTACAATTACTAATCCAGATCTTTAAACCAAATGCCTGTTCAGAGGCTACACTTTTACCATTTAAAATCAGTTAATATGGGGGAATTTGCCTTGACAACATAGAGGATAATTTCAATTTTGGAAACATTGAGTTAAGGGCATGTGATTAAAAAATATACACGTCACATTCCCAATTTAGATCATGGGAACATTGTGAAAACACTGTGGATTGGTATTTAGATGTTATAGCTCTATGTCTACCTAAATTATTTTGTATTGTTGGCTCAATAGTTTATATTCATGTCATAAAAGTTAACTTTTGTTAAAATCTTACTTTTTTCCTATGAATAAAGTATATTAACCCCGTCCCGTTTTTGACATCTCAATGTCCCGTTTTTGTCTCAAGGAAATATGGTCAGCCTACTTTAAGGTATTTTCTACTTTTGAAATAATTTCCCTTCTGATGTCACCTGGTTTGCACAGAGAGTGTTACCAGGTCACTGGTACTTACTGGTGAGTATCTCATGTTTGATGTCTAGGGAGTGCGGTGGTAAAAAAGCTGACGTTCGCAAGCAATAGATAATAAAAATAAGAAGTGATCAGCCAGGAAATAAAAATAGGCACAATAGCTTGTTCTGTGTATGCTAACTTCACAAGCAAAACAACGGTAAAATGGTAACATTGCTAATGCAAATCTGTGTGTTATTTTACTTTTTTATTGCGTAGAAGCTGTTAAATAATTGTATGTTTCCAAAAAAGCATACAGAACAGTGACTGAACATAAAGATACATTTATTCAATGATAGAATAGGCAGGGAAACTAAATGACAATACAGCCTGGAGTGATTTGGGAAGTTGGAGAGAGCACTTAATTAGTTTTGCCCACTAGCACTTGAATGTAGCCCTGAAAGTTTCAGATGGTGCCCACAATATATAGGAAAAGCACTGGTATCCGCTACATATGTTCTTTACAAGGTCAACATTTTCTTAAACTATAAATACATATATAAACTCAATAATACATTACATACATATACACAGTAATACAATACATATACAGTTGTAATCAAAATTATTCAACCCCATTGCAAATCAGGTTTATTGTCAAAAAGCAATTACTTTCAGCTGTTTGCAATGAACAAAGCAAACAAAAGCAAATGAAATAGCTCAACACAACAAATACTTCAAGAGTTTTCCCCAAATTCAACTGAAAATGCAACCTTTAATGTATTCTGCAGTTTTAAAATTAATCAACCCCTTTATTGCAAGTATCTTTAGTATTTAGTAGAGCACCCTTTTGCTGTTATGACCTGCTGAAAACTAGATGCATAGCCAGACACCAGTTTCTGGCAGCGTTCCTAAGGAATCTTAGCCTATTCCTCAGGAGCGATGGCCTCCAGTTCAGTAATATTCTTGGGTTTGCATGCTGCAACCACCTTCTTTAAATCCCACCAGAGATATTCTATGGGGTTCAAGTCAGGTGACTGTGATGACCATTGTTGAATCTTCCAGGACTTCTTCTGCCACCAAGATTTGGTGGAATTTGAGGTATGCTTGGGATAATTGTCCAATGACGCCCAAGCTTCAGCTTCCTCACAGCCGGCATGATGTTTTCTCTCCATCTTGCCTTTCACATGCTGCAGCTTTTCAGTGCCAAAAGATGCAAAGAAGCCCCAGGTATCACTGAGCCACCACCAGGTATCACTGAGCCACTGTAGGCAGATTCTTCTTATTTAGTGTATGCTTCATTCTTCTTCCTCCAGACATACTGCTGATCCATCGAGACGAAAAATTCCAGTTTTGTTTAATCGCTCCACAGAACAGTATCCTAAAACTTCTGTGGCTTATTTATATGATGTTGAGCATATTAGAGCCAACATTTCCTGTGCTTTTGGGTCAGTAGTGGTGTACGTCGTGGAGTTCTGGCATGGAAACCTTCTGCGTTTAGTACGCGCCTTACTGTGCAAAATGAAACCTCATTGCCTGTTGCCACCAAGTCTTGCTGCAGGTCTTTTGCAGTCTCTCAAGGGTTTTTCTCAACCTGCCTTCTCAGAAATCTGGTTGCAGCTGGAGATAGCTTCCTTTTTCTGCCCCATCCAGGTAGTGTAACCACTGTTCCTTTAACTTTGAACTTGCAAACTATGCTTCCAATGGTGTCTGTAGGAACATTCAGTGCCTTCACTATATTTTTGTATCCTGTTCCTTGTTTGTGAAGGGCGATGATCTCTTCTCTTAACTTTTTGGACCATTCTTTTGATTTAGCCATATCTCTAACATGCAGTCAAACGTGACACTCAGCAAACCCCTATCCAGTTCAGGTATTTCATGTGTTCTAGTTCAAGCACACCTGGTGCAAATAATGAAGCCCTTGATTAGTTGCATCAGGTGTGCTTGAGACCTGTTTTGCATATCTGTGCTGTTGTGAGGGATTCTATTCAAGGGGTTTAAAAATTTTGAGACTGCAGAATTCATTAAAGTTGCATTTTCAGTGGAATTTAGGGAAACCACTTGAAGCGTCCGTTGTGTTCAGCTATTTCAATTGCTTTTGTCTCAATTGTTCATTGCAAACTGCTGAAAGTCTGTACATTTTGAAAATAAACCTGATTTGCAATGGGGGTTGAATAATTTTGATTACAACTGTTTAAACACAATAATACATACATAAACACAACAAAACTATATATATATATGCACCCATTTTTTTCAATCCAAATATCACCACTTTATTTAACACATTGTGGCATACAGTGGTGATATTTGGATGTATTTTTTTGGGATTTGTAAGTTGGAGACTCAGCACCGGCTGATTTGCTTCACAGGGAGTGCAGAGGTTTGGGGTATATATATATATATATATATATATATATATATTTGGGGCGCGATCCAATATAGATCGTAGTTTGCGGCGCAACCGAGGGAACCCCTGCCGCCTGTTGTTTCAGCTTGCAACTCGAGCTATCACATGTATGGCGCCGTCAGATGCTAAAGTGCCGTAAGTCTGATAAACCAGCGATGTCCAGAAATCTGCGTAAGTACAAATTTCTGGAGTCGCCAGTGACTTACGGCACTTTAGAAACTGCCGGCGCCTACAAAACCTGACTAAGTTATGAAATCACCCGTACTGTCTAACACGCCTCCCAAACATAGCCCGACACGTCTAGCCCTCTATCCGCTATCCCCCCTCACTCTCCTAACAATAAATGCATTAACCCCTAAACCGCCGCTCCCGGACCCCGCCGCCACCTAATAAAGTTATTAACCCCTAAACCACCGCTCCCAGACCCCTCCGCCACCTACATTAACTATCCCCTAATGTGAGTTCCTACCCCGCCGCCACCTACATTAACTACCCCCTAATGTGAGCCCCTATACCGCCGCCATCTATATTACCTACCCCCTAATGTGAGCTCCTACCTGGCCGCCAGCTATATTAAAATTATTAACCCCTAATCTAATCCCCCTACCCCGCTGCCAGCTATATTAAATTAATTAATTAACCCCTAATCTAATCCCCCAACACCGCCACCACCTATATTAAATTAATTAACCCCTAATCTAATCCCCCTACACCGCCGCCATCTATATTAAATGAATTAACCCCTAATCTAGTCCCCCTACACCGCTGCCACCTATATTAAATTAATTAAACCCTAAAATACTAAACTATCCCTACCACTAAACCTAAGTCTAACCCTACAAATAGCCCTGAAAAGGGCTTTTTGCGTGGCATTACCCCAAAGTAAACAGCTCTATTGCCAGCCCTTAAAAGGGCTTTTTGTGGGGCATGCCCCAAAGAAATCAGCGCTTTAACCAGCCCTTAAAAGGGCTTTTGGCGGGGCATTGTCATAAAGAAATCAGCTCTTTTGCCTATAATCTAAATCCCCCTACGCCGCCACCTATATTAACTATATTAACCCTAATTATATTAGGGTTAATATAGTTAATATCATTATTATATTATATATATATTAACCCTAATTATATTAGGGTTAATATAGTTAATATCGTTATTATATTATACATATATATTAAGTATAATAACGCTATCTAACTCTAACACCCCTAACTAAATTCTTATTAAATTAAATCTAATTAATATTAATATTATTAATTAAAATATTACCTATAAAATAAACCCTAAGATAGCTACAATGTAATTAATAATTATATTGTAGCTATTTTAGGGTTTATATTTATTTTACAGGTAACTTGGTATTTATTTTAACTAGGTACAATAGCTATTAAATAGTTAATAACTATTTAATAGCTACCTAGTTAAAATAATTACCAATTTACCTGTAAAATAAATCGTAACCTAAGTTACAAATACACCCACACTATCAATAAATTAAATAAACTACAAATATATAAACTAAAATACAATTAAATAAACTAAACTAAATTACAAAAAACAAACAAACACTAAATTACAAAAAATAAAAATAGATTACATGATTTGTAAGCTAATTACACCTATTCTAAGCCCCCTAATAAAATAATAAAGCCCCCCAAAATAAAAAAAATTTCCCTACCCTATTCTAAATTAAAAAAAATTAACAGCTCTATTACCTTACCAGCCCTTAAAATGGCTTTTTGCGGGGCATGCCCCAAAGAAATCAGCTCTTTTGCCTGTAAAAAACCCCCACAATACCACCCCCCAACATTACACCCCACCACCCACATACCCCTATTCTAAACCCACCCAAACCCCCCTTAAATAAACCTAACACTACCCCCCTGAAGATCTCCCTACCTTGTCCTCACCCAGCCGTGCCGAACTCTTCATCCGATTCGGGCGATGTCTTCAATCAAGCGGCAGAGAAGAAGTCTTCCATCCGGGCGATGTCTTCAATCAAGCGGCAAAGAAGAAGTCTTCCATCTGGGCGATGTCTTCAATGAAGCGGCAGAGTAGAAGTCTTCCATCCGGGCTATGTCTTCAATCAAGCGGCATCTTCAATCTTCTTTCTTCGCTCCTCCGACGCAGAACATCCATCCGGCACGACAACTTCCCGATGAATAAGGTTCCTTTAAATGATGTCATCCAAGATGGCGTCCGTCAAATTCCAATCGGAATTAAGTTAGGAAAAATCTGATTGGCTGATTGAATCAGCCAATCAGATTCAAGTTCAATCCGATTGGCAGAGTAACTCCAATCCGCCTACAGGTCTGGGAATTCTTTATTTGCAATAACCAACTATACTGTCGCTGTACCCCGAAAAGGTGCGATTAGTTGCAATTGGGTTTCTTTAGGGAAACTGATAATGACATTCAACCATTTAGCCAAGAAGCATTTGATTTGTGCCTCTGTATTTATTGAAGTATCCATCTGCTCCATGATCAACTGATTTTTGAGTTTGTGCCTAAATTCTGACATATTAGGGACCTTAACGGATTTCCAGTATTTCAAAATCAGTAATCTACCCACCCAGAGTTTAGTTGCCAAGTGTTTTTATAAATACCTTCTTTGAGCCCATCTATGAAAAAAAAATGTGTTTGTCGGAGAGTTGGAGCTGAATATGATTCATTTTGTTTACCCAATAGTTGACCTTATACCAGAATTTCCTGACTTTAGGGCAGTCCCAGAAGCAGTGTTTCAAATCTGCGTTGGGTACTTTACATTTATGACATAAAATATTTGAATTATCCCATTTCGCTTTCATACTTGGTGTAATATACGTTCTATTTATAATTTTAGTATGGGATTCTCTCCAAGAAGTAGAGAGTGTTGATAATTCTGCCAACGTAAAACTTTTATGTATGATTTCTACTGGAACCTTCCAATATTCTGCTATTTTTTTTAACATTATCGCTCCCTTTTGAGCTCATAACTATTTTATATAGTGTGGTGATATTATATCTCCCCGCTTTGAAGAAGTTTAGGGCAGGTTCCAGGATTTTCCACCCAAGTTCCTCTACAGGCTTGTATGGAAAGTCATGCGGGAAATGTCGAGCCTGAAAGAAGGGGAAAAAATCCTTATTGGAGATTCCAAATTCTTAAGTTAAGTCATGCAATGATCAACAGGCCTCAGATCCCCTTTCTCTCAGCTGATCTAAGTATATTAGGCCCTTTTGCGCCCATTTATTGAAGATTTTAGAATTTAAGGCTGGGGTGAAGTTGGGGTTGCCCACTATAGTCATGTATTTTGAAAATTTATGGTTAATATGTAGTTTTTTTAGTATTTTGTGCCAGGCCTGGATTACATTATAGATGACTGGGAACTATTTGATTTTGTTTGGGCAATTGTCAAAATTACAGTGTAGGAGTGCTTTCAGGGAATATGGCGAACCTAGGGTTTCTTCCAGTAACAGTTCTGCATAATAGTCTGCACCCAATAGCCAATCTAATGCAATTTTTGACACACTTACTAAGTTATAGATCTCAATGTCTGGGAATGCCAATCCACTATCAGGTCTGGGAAGTGAAAGTTTATTAACCGCAATGGCCTTTCTTCCCCCCCCCCAAATAAACTGTACGAATATCTGATTAAGTGATTTTAGATATTTCTGTTTTAATACAATTGGCAAATTTTGCATTAAGTAAAGAAGTTTGGGGAAACTCACAATTTTAACCAGGTTAATTTTGCCAGTCAATGTTAAATGAAATTTAGCCCAGGTATCTAGGTCATGTTTGATTTTTTAAAGAATTGGAACATAATTAAGGTCATACCAATCATTACTATCTTTTGACAAATGAATCCCCAGATAAACAAAGGCGGTTTTGGCCTCTTTAAAATGGTGTAGATGGTACGAGTCTTTATGTTTGTTTAACCAAAACTTTTTTGACTTAAGTGTGTTAACTTTGTAACCTGAGAATGCACTAAACTCTTGTAATATCTTAATCAATAATGGGATATTACTGCCAGTATTAGCTATCAGCACTAGTAAATCATCAGCATAGAGTAATGTGGTAATATTTCTGTATCCAAGTTTAATCCCCTGAATCTCTTTCCTTATATGTATTACTAAAAGTTCTAGGGCCAGATTGAAACGTTAAGGGGAAAGTGGGCAACCCTGTCTAGATCCTTTAAATAAGGAGAAGGTTATGGAAGGAGTATTATTAATCAACACTGTGGTGTTTGAAGAATTATAAATGAATTGTACAAACTTTAGAAAAGCCCCCTCGACTCCAAACCTGGGAAGAGCTGAGAACAGGTGATCCCAGGAAATGGCGTTGAAGGCCTTCTCTGCATCAATTGACATTATTGCAGCATCAGGGCATTTTAGGGTACTTATCCTGTAGGAGGAAAAATTATTTAAAATCAATTGTAATTTCCGTAAGTTACATGATGAGTTTCATCCTGGTATAAAGCCGACCTGGTCCTTATGTATAAGAGGGCCGATAATTAACTTAAGCCTTTTGGCAACAATACTGATCAGGATTTTATAGTCACTATTTATAAGTGAAATCGGCCTGTATGAGGTTATCTGCTCTGGGTCTTTATTTTTTTTTTAAGATCAGGACGATTTGTGATGCAGTAAAATATCTAGAATAGGGTTCGGCATCTACATAGTAATTGTTAAAAAATAAAACCAGCATTTGAACAATATCTTCTAAAAGAATTTTATAGAGTTCTATAGGGATCTGATCCGGGCCAGCAGCTTTATTAAGAGCTGCTTTCTTTATAGCCTTGATTACTTCATTAGAGGTTATTGGAACATTTAGCTCCTCCTGGTGCTCCCTTTCCAACTTTGGAGTCTGTATATTTTGCCAGAATTTGTCTTTGCTTGCTAAATCTATTTTATCTTTAGAATAAAGATCTTGAAAATATTATAGGACTAAATTGTTAATTTTGTTAATATTAGTAATTCTACCTACTGGTGTCTTAAGAGCTTCAATCATAAACTTCTTTTTTTTTTAGATTTAGTAAGATTAGCCAGGTATTTCCCTGCTTTCCCTCTGTGTCTGTTATAAAAGAACCTGGTTCTGAGGGCATCTTGAGCTGATTTTTGTGCTAAAAAGATTTCTCTTTCCCTTTTAGCTTGCTGATATAAATTCCAAAATTGTTTTGAGGGGTCACTAGCAATTTCCACAAATTAATGATTAAATGAACTCCCCATAAAATGTTAATTAAAAAAATGTATTTTCAATATTTTTTCCCCTTGCTTTCCCAGAAATTAACTCTGAAATAACCGGGGGTGGGGTGGGGTGGGGTCTGGGGCTGGTCTTCTAGCATTTCCTGGGCTAGTCTAGTTTCCCAGTCCGGCCCTGTGCTCAACCCCATAGAACTGCAGATGTATAAGAATGATCAAATGTAGAAACAGGACAAATATAAAACTTTAAAAAACTTGAAAAAAAGCAGCTTTAATGTTGTTCTGTTGCTGTCTTTAAAAATTATCCATAGGGTGATTATGCAAATCCTTTTACCCAGATGTCTGTGCTCTTAATTGCCAAACGCTTCATGAGCAAAAACAAAAAACCTGCGAGTTTTATTACAGCTTCTTCTCTGAAGATTTGTCTCTGCTGTAATCTGATTCATATGGATGAGAAAAATATTACAATAACTCAATTTCACTTGCAGTTAATTCAACGTGGCATTTTCAGACTACTCTTGCCCAAGGCAGGTATGTTCTGCAGTATATAAGGTGATAAGAGAAAAACTGAAGGTTTAGTAAGCAATATATTAACCCATTCATTTCTTTTTCCTTTTCATTATACATTTTTAACAAGCAAGAGCATAGTGACATTCCTGCTGTGAGCTTTTGCAACCACAAAAGTCTCCATAGATGATCTCCATAGAAGATCTTAAATGCAAAACTTTTCTTTCATGCTAAAAAAATAAATATTTAAAAAATATTTTTTATGTGAATCAATGCTTACACAGAAAGAGAAATACTGGCACTGTGAACAATCAAAGAGGCTAAGACCTATTGAAAACTAGGGCCGGTGCTACCCTCAAAATAATACTATTAACAGATTACCAGAATTATAGGACACATAAATGGGTTTTAGCACTCTACCTCTAAGAAGTAATGATTATAGTTAAAATATAACTTTTAATGTTAAAATAAAAATGTACAGGACACCCTGTTACGATGACCAACCACCACATAAAATCAACACTATCGGTTGCACACCCCCTGTTTCCTGGCCGATAACAGCAGACGTCGGCTTCAGGTGCCAGGGGTGTACAAACCATGGATAACAAACATGTTTCGGCCTCATGGCATGAACAAATCCAATAATTTTTGGACATTTCTTTAAAATGAAAAATTATACTAGTCTGTATAATGCCATTGGTACTCATTTCACATGTGATCTGTTGTTAATTATGCAGTCCATATTAAATTCAGGATACACTGGTAATGAACTACAGTGAGTGCAGAATTATTAGGCAAATGAGTATTTTGACCACATCATCCTCTTTATGCATGTTGTCTTACTCCAAGCTGTATAGGCTCGAAAGCCTACTACCAATTAAGCATATTAGGTGATGTGCATCTCTGTAATTAGAAGGGGTGTGGTCTAATGACATCAACACCCTATATCAGGTGTGCATAATTATTAGGCAACTTCCTTTCCTTTGACAAAATGGGTCAAAAGAAGGACTTGACAGGCTCAGAAAAGTCAAAAATAGTGAGATATCTTGCAGAGGGATGCAGCACTCTTAAAATTGCAAAGCTTCTGAAGCGTGATCATTGAACAATCAAGCGTTTCATTCAAAATAGTCAACAGGGTCGCAAGAAGTGTGTGGAAAAACCAAGGCGCAAAATAACTGCCCATGAACTGAGAAAAGTCAAGCGTGCAGCTGCCAAGATGCCACTTGCCACCAGTTTGGCCATATTTCAGAGCTGCAACA
>NC_069507.1:240835952-240855952 GCF_027579735.1 Bombina bombina
GCTGATAGAATTCTATCAGCCAATCGGAATTAAGGTAGAAAAAATCCTATTGGCTGATGCAATCAGCCAATAGGATTGAGCTGGCATTCTATTGGCTGATTGGATCAGCCAATAGAATGCAAGCTCAATCCTATAGGTGAGCGGTGAGGGAAAACTGTTCGTTAGCACCGCACAGCATTACCGACAAAACTCGTAATCTAGGCGAAAGTGTTTAACTGTATTTCCTGTAAATATTCCAATATTCTTCACATAGGGGAATATGTTCTAAATTTTTTTAAATATATATATATATATATATATATATAGGTATAGATATATAGTTTACATACTGTAATTGCTACCCAACGCACGAAAAAAAGCCTCCGTCTATCGAACTGAATGCGCAAGTGGAAGTGATAAATTGCGCTCTATTTGTAATCAAGCCCTAAATGGGTTGTGTTTTCAATTAGCAAAAACTGCTATTTCATAAACAATAATAAAACAAAAGGAACAGTTTCTGATACAATTAATACTTTGCAGCTGATATTACAAGTTATTGGGGACACATTAAGGGAGAACCCAGTTTTATATTACAATGAGCCTTTAAACTTACATATACAATAGCACTTTAAAAAGTTAAAAATATATATTTTACATCAGTGATGGCCAACTTCCTAATACATAGGGTCACAGATCAATATTTTAGAAGCCTCAAGGGCCCCATATAAACGTATGGCTACACACAAATAATAATATATTTCCTAAAAATGTTCAGTAGCCCAGGGCCTGATTTAAGTAAGGTTGCAGGGTACCCTCTACCTGCTGTTCTCCCCTCTAGAGGGCTGTATTGAGTTGTGGCCTATCACTAGAATTGATATATTCTGTGCTGAAGAGATACCTAGGTAGGCATCTGCAGCACTACATGGCAGGAAATAGTGCTGCCATATAGTGCTCTGGCAAATGGATAACATTCTTGCAAAACTGCTGCCATAAAGTGTTCCAGAAATGGGCCAGCTCGTAAGCATATGTTCCTGCTTTTCAACAGAAGATACCAGGAGAACAAAGGAAAATTGTATGTTCTATCTATCTGAATCATAAAAGAAAAATGTTAGGTTTCTCATCCCTTTAATGCACACTAACATGAACCGCTATCTTAAAGGGACACTGAAATCAATTTTTTTCTTTCGTGGTTCAGATAGAGCATGAAATTTTAAGCAACTTTCTAATTTATTCCTATTATTAAAATTTCTTCATTCCATTGGTATCTTTATTTGAAATGCAAGAATGTAAGTTTAGATGCCGGACAATTTTTTGTGAACAACCTGGGTTGTCCTTGCTGATTGGTGGATAAATTCATCCACCAATAAAAAAAGTGCTGTCCAGAGTCCTGAACAAAAAAAAAGCTTAGATGCCTTCTTTTTCAAATAAAGATAGCAAGAGAACGAAGAAAAATGATAATAGGAGTAAATTAGAAAGTTGCTTAAAATTGCATGCTCTATCTGAATCATGAAAGAAAAAATTTGGGTTCAGTGTCCCTTTAAGACAACGTTTATTTTCTGCACAAGTACCATTACGAAACAAAAAAATGAAAGCAATTATTTTAATGTTCTTTTAACTATAAAAAGGGGTGGAACTATTGGTGGATGCTGATTATTATTAAAAAAAAAAAATCTTCGCTTTTAAGTACTGCTCTTTAGTTATTTTGCAGGAAGAGTTTGTTATTTGTATTTAAAGGGACACTGAACCCAATTTTTTTATTTCATGATTCAGATTGAGCATGCAACTTACTAATTTACTCCTATTATCAATTTTTCTTCATTCTCTAGCTATCTTTATTTGAAAAGCAAGAATGTAAGTTTAGATGCCAGCCCATTTTTTGTTCACAACCCAGGTTGTGCTTGCTGATTGGTGGCTTAATGCAACCACCAATAAACAAGTGCTGTCCAGGGTCTGAACCAACAATTGTCTGGCTCCTTAGCTTAGAGGCCTTCTTTTGCAAATAAAGATAGCAAAAGAACAATAAAAATTGACAATATGAGTAAATTAGAAAGTTGCTTAAAATTGCATGCTCTATCTGAATCATGAAAAAAAAAAATGGGTTTAGTGTCCCAAATTTTTTCTTTCATGATTCAGATAGAGCATAACATTTTAAACAACTTTCCAATGTACTTATTTTAGCTAATTTGCTTCATTTTCTTGGTACCCTTTGTTGAAGAAGCAGCAATGCACTACTGGGAGATAGCTGAATGCATTTGGTAAACCAATAACATGAGAACTATATGTGCAGCCGCCAGCTGCTTCTGAGTCTAAAGGGGTATCCCTTTCAACAAATAGTGATGTCGCGAACCTAAAAATTTCAGTTCGCGAACGGCGGACTCGAACTTCCGCAACTGTTCGCGAACTGGCGAACCGGGCGAACCGCCATAGACTTCAGGCAAACTTTAAAACCCACAGGGACTCTTTCTGGCCACAATAGTGATGGAAAAGTTGTTTCAAGGGGACTAACACCTGGACTGTGGCATGCCGGAGGGGGATCCATGGCAAAACTCCCATGGAAAATTAGATGATGCAGAGTCTGGTTTTAATCCATAAAGGGCATAAATCACCTAACATTCCTAAATTGTTTGGAATAACGTGCTTTAAAACATCAGGTATGATGTTGTATCGATCAGGCGGTGTAAGGGTTACGCCCGCTTCACAGTGACAGACCAAACTCCCCGTTTAAAGGGACAGTCTACACCAGAATTTTTATTGTTTTAAAAGATAGATAATCCCTTTATTACCCATTTCCCAGTTTTGCATAACTAACACATTTATAATAATATACTTTTAACCTCTGTGATTATCTTGTATCTAAGCCTCTGCAAACTGCCCCTTTTTTCAGTTCTTTTGACAGACTTGCAGTCTAGCCAATCAGTGCCTGCTCCCAGATTACGTGCACGAGCACAGTGTTATCTATATGAAATATGTGAACTAACACCCTCTAGTGGTGAAAAACTGTTAAAATGCAATCTGAAAGAGGTGGGCTTCAAGGTCTAAGAAATTAGCATATGAACCTCCTAGGTTAAGCTTTCAACTAAGAATACCAAGAGAACAAAGCAAAATTGGTGATAAAAGTAAATTGGAAAATTGTTTAAAATTACATGCTCTATCTGAATCCTGAAAGTTTATTTTGGCCTAGACTGTCCCTTTAACGCACCGCAAACAGTCCATTTGCACAACGGCAAACTCTCCATTTGCACAAGGTTGGATACCAAGCTAGCCATGTCCCGTTCCTTGTCCTCACTGATGTCATTGAAGATCTCTTCCTCCACCCAGCCACGTACAACACCAAGGGTTCCCGAAAGGTGACAACAAGCCCCCTGGGACGCCTGCTGTGTTTGGTCTTCCACCTCCTCAAAGCCACCTTCCTCCTCTGACTCCTCTTCTTCAGACTCCTCTCTCTGCGTTGCCTCTCTCTGCGTTATTATAAGGTGTATTAAGTAGTACTATTCCTATCAGTTTAATCCCTGTGGTGTCCCCTATCAGGGGACGTGTATATGGCATGGATTTTAGGAACCGGGAGATGGAAAAAGATGCTTGGTCGATCCTCCTACTTCAAATTTGGGGCACTGCGCGTGCAATCTACTGTGCTACCACATATGAGTGGTGTGTTAAGTAGTACTATTCTTATCAGTTTAATCCCTGTGAAGTCCCCTATCAGGGGACGTGTATATAACATGCATTTTAGGAACCGGGAGATGGAAAAAGATGCTTGGTCGGTCCGGCCACGAGATAGATAGATTTGATAGATAGATAGATAGATAGATTTGATAGATAAATAGATAGATTTGATAGATAGATAATTTCCCAGACATAGAATTACAAGACGTGCGGTCTGACACCCATGGTAAGGTTCCCAGAGGCAGTTGCGGCGCCAGGGGACGTGTATATGGCATGGATTTTAGGAACCGGGAGATGGAAAAAGATGCTTGGTCGGTCCTCCTACTTCAAATTTGGGGTACTGCGCGTGCAATCTACTGTGCCACCAGATATGAGTGGTGTGTTAAGTAGTACTATTCTTATCAGTTTAATACCTGTTACGTCCCCTATCAGGGTACGTGTATATGGCATGGATTTTAGGAACCGGGAGATGGAAAAAGATGCTTGGTCGGTCCGGCCACGAGATAGATAGATTTGATAGATAGATAGATACATAGATTAGATAGATAGATCAATAGATGCAATAGATACATTTGATAGATACGATAGATAGATTTGATAGATCAATAGATAGATTTGATAGATAGATAATTTCCCAGACAGAGAATTACAAGACGTGCGGTCTGTGACCCATGGTAAGGTTACTTCCTTTTGCACAATCGAGTACAGGTTGGGGATTGCCTTTTGTGCATTGAAATTTCGGCCGGGTACCTTCCACTGCGGTGTCCCCTATCAGGGGACGTGTATATGGCATGGATTTTAGGAACCGGGAGATGGAAAAAGATGCTTGGTCAGTCCTCCTACTTCAAATTTGGGACACTGCGCATGCAATCTACTGTGCCACCAGATATGAGTGGTGTGTTAAGTAGTACTATTCCTATCACTTTAATCCCTGTTACGTGCCTTTTTTTTGTTTTGTTTTTTGAAGCCACAGTGCAGCACCAGAGGTCAGAAAATTTTGGCATGTACACATGCCTGAAAAATTAGTTATTGTTGCAGCTGCTGCTGTAGCAGCGGCCAGAAAAATTGATGTTTGTTTCCCTGGCAGAAAGTGCCCTAAAACATTGCGGCTTGAACACTAGTTGGTGGCGGATAAGTCACGCAAGTCATCCGGCATTCGAAGATAACATACAGCAGCTTGTGGACCATTTATAGCCCAAGGCAGATCATCTCATTAAGCCTTTTTTACTTGAATGTATCGTCCAATGTCAGTCCCTTCGGGATCCATCCCTCATTCATCTTAATAAAGGTGAGGTATTCTAGACTTTTTTGACCTAGCCGACTTCTCTTCTCAGTGACAATACCTCCTGCAGCACTGAAGGTCCTTTCTGACAGGGCACTTGAAGCGGGGGCAGGCCAGACGTTCCATAGCAAATTGGGATAGCTCAGGCCACAGGTCAAGCCTGCACATCCAGTAGTCAAGGGGTTCATCGCTCCTTAGAGTGTCAAGATCTGCAGTTAAGGCGAGATAGTCTGCTACCTGTCGGTCGAGTCGTTCTCTGAGGGTGGACCCCGAAGGGCTGTGGCGATACATAGGAGTTAAAAAGCTCTGCATGTCCTCCATCAATAACACGTTTGTTAAGCGTCCTGTCCTTGCCGGCGTGGTCGTGGGAGTCGGAGGATTACTTTCACCTCTTCCCCTGTTAGATTTCCGGTGTGCTGTGACATCACCCTTATATGCTGCGTAAAGCATACTTTTTAATTTATTTTGGAACTGCTGCATCCTTTCCGACTTGCGGGAATTTGGTAACATTTCAGGCACTTTATGCTTATACCGGGGGTCTAGTAGCATGGTCACCCAGTACAGGTCGTTTTCCTTCAGTGTTTTTATACGAGGGTCACTCAACAGGCACAACAGCATGAAAGACCCCATTTGCACAAGTTTGGATGCCGAGCTACTCATGTCGCGTTCCTCGTCCTCAGTGATCTCACTGAAGGTATGTTCTTCCCCCCAGCCACGCACAACACCACGGGTACCAGATAGGTGACAACGAGCACCCTGGGATGCCTGTTGTGGTTGGTCTTCCTCCTCCTCCTCCTCCTCCTCAAAGCCACATTCCTCCTCTGACTCCTCTTCCTCACAATCCTCTTCCAGCGTTGCCGCTGGTCCAGCAAGCGATGCTGATAAGGCTGTTTCTGGTTGTGATGGTGACCACAACTGTTCCTCTTCCTCTTCACGCTCATCTACGGCCTGATCCAGCACTCTTCGCAGGGCACGCTCCAGGAAGAAAACAAATGGTATGATGTCGCTGATGGTGCCTTCGGTGCGACTGACTAGGTTTGTCACCTCCTCAAAAGGACGCATGAGCCTACAGGCATTGCGCATGAGTGTCCAGTAACATGGCAAAAAAATCCCCAGCTCCGCAGAGGCTGTCCTAGCACCTCGGTCATACAAATACTCATTAACGGCTCTTTCTTGTTTGAGCAGGCAGTCGAACATTAGGAGTGTTGAATTCCAAGGTGTCGGGCTGTCGCAAATCAAGCACCTCACTGGCATGTTGTTTCACCGCTGGATATCTGCAAAATTCGCCATGGCCGTGTAGGAACGTCTGAAATGGCCACACACCTTCCTGGCCTGCTTCAGGACGTACTGTAAGCCTGGGTACTTATGCACAAAGCGTTGTACGATCAGATTACACACATGTGCCATGCACGGCACATGTGTCAACTTGCCCAATTTCAATTCCGCCAACAAATTACTTCCATTGTCAGAACCCACTTTGCCGATCTCCAGTTGGTGCGGAGTCAGCCACTGATCCACCTGTGCGTTCAGGGCAGACAGGAGTGCTGTTCCGGTGTGACTCTCTGCTTTCAGGTAAGTCAACCCCAAGACGGCGTGACACTGCCATATCCGGGATGTGGAATAGTACCTGCGGAGCTGGGGGAGTGCCGTTGATGTGGAGCAAGATGCCGCAGCAGAAGAGGACTCAGCCAAGGAAGAGGCTATGGAAGAGGATGGAGTAGGAGGAGTAGAGGAGGTAGCAGCAGGCCTGCCTGCAAGTCGTGGCGATGTCACCAACTCCTCTGCAGAGCCACGCATTCCATGCTTGGCAGCCATCAGCAGGTTTACCCAATGTGCACTGTAGGTGATATACCTGCCCTGACCATGCTTTGCAGACCAGCTATCAGTGGTCAGATGGACCCTTGCCCCAACACTGTATGCCAGACATGCCATTACTTCCTTTCAAACAATCGAGTACAGGTTGGGGATTGCCTTTTGTGCAAAGAAATTTCGGCCGGGTACCTTCCACTGCGGTGTCCCAATAGCTACAAATTTTTTGAACGCCTCAGACTCCACCAGCTTGTATGGTAAAAGCTGGCGGGCTAAGAGTTCAGACAAGCCAGCTGTCAGACGCCGGGCAAGGGGGTGACTTTGGGACATTGGCTTCTTACGCTCAAACATGTCCTTGACAGACACCTGACTGTGGGCAGATGAGCAGGAACAGCTACGGAAGAGAGATGGAGTGGCGGATGGTTGAGAGGGGGCAAGGAGGACAGCAGTGGTTGACATGGCTGAAGATGCTGGACCAGTAGGAGGATGGCGGCTTTGAGTTTGTGTGCTGCTTCTACTCATGTGTTCATCCCATCGGCATTTGTGATGTGAGATCATGTGCCTTCGCAAAGCAGTTGTACCTAGGTGGGTGTTGGACTTCCCACGACTCAGTTTCTTTTGACACAGGTTGCAAATGGCATTGCTGTTGTTAGAGGCAGACACACAAAAAAAATGCCACACTGCTGAGCTCTGCGATGACGGCATTCTGGTGGTGGCAACAGCATGCGTTGATTGGCGTGCTGTCTGGCTGACCCCGGGTGCCGATGCATGCTGTCTGACTGTGCCACTAGCTCCTTGCGATGACCTCCCCCTGCTTCCAACTCGTCTCCACCTCCTCCTCTCTGTCTCCCCATCTGAACTTTCCCCCTCTTCTTCTTCTCTTCTAGCGGGCACCCACGTGACATCCACGGACGCATCATCATCAACCGCTTCACTTGTATCTGACAAATCAACAAAGGAAGCAGCAGCGGGTACAACATCATCATCATCACACCGTACGTCCATGTCTGTAATGCTGCCTGACTGAGACATATCACTGTTATCTACATCCTCTGTCAATGATGGTTGCGCATCACTCATTTCTTCAAACTGATGTGTCAATAACTCCTCTGACAGATCAAGTGAAGCGGCTGTGGTGCTAGTTTTGGTGGTGGCGGCAGGCGGGCGAGTGGTCTCTTGAGAGGTGCCCGAAGCTAAGCTGGAGGTAGATGGTGCATCAAGGTTCCGAGTGGATGCTGTAGAAGATTGGGTGTCCTGTGTTAGCCAGTCAACTAGGTCATCCTCAGAACTTTTCGCGTTCATGGTACGTGGCCTCGGAACACTGGGCATTATTGTAGGGTGAAAGGGAATCACAGCACCACGACCACGACGGCACCTGCGGGGTGGCCTGCCTCTGCCTGTCATTTTTTTTTTAAATGTACACTTACACTACTATTAAACAAAATATGAGTGGTGCCACTGGGCAAGTGGGCACAGTATACGCTGTGAGCCTGACACAAAAAAGCAGACTGATGTTTCACAATCCAAAAAGTTTATTTTTTTTAAATGTACACTTACACTACTATTAAACAAGATATGAGTGGTGGCACTGGGCAAGTGGGCACAGTATACGCTGTGAGCCTGACACAAAAAAGCAGACTGATGTTTCACAGTCAAAAAAGTTTATTTTTTAAATACTTACACTACTGTTACAACAGATATGAGTGGTGGCACTAGTTGGCAAGTGGGCCTGGCACACAAACTGGCAGGTAGGCAACTGCAATTAGATTACACTAGCAGACTGACGTTTCACAGTCAAAAAAGTTTTTTTTTTAAATATTTACACTACTGTTACAACAAATATGAGTGGTGGCACTAGTTGGCAAATGGGCCTGGCACACACGCTGGCAGGCAGGCAACTGCAATTAGATTACACTAGCAGACTGATGTTTCACAATCAAATTTTTTTTTTTTAAATATTTACACTACTGTTACAACAAATATGAGTGGTGGCACTAGTTGGCAAGTGGGCCTGGCACACACGCTGGCAGGCAGGCAACTGCAATTAGATTACACTAGCAGACTGATGTTTCACAGTCAGAAAAGTTTTTTTTAAATATTTACACTACTGCTATAACAAGTATGAATGGTGGCACTAGTTGGCAAGTGGGCCTGGCACACACGCTGGCAGGCAGGCAACTGCAATTAGATTACACTAGCAGACTGATGTTTCACAGTCAAAAAAGTTTTTATTTTTTTAAATATTTACACTACTGTTACAACAAATATGAGTGGTGGCACTAGTTGGCAAGTGGGCCTGGCACACACGCTGGCAGGCAGGCAGGCAACTGCAATTAGATTACACTAGCAGACTGATGTTTCACAGTCAAAAAAGTTTTTATTTTTATATATTTACACTACTGTTACAACAAATATGAGTGGTGACACTAGTTGGCAAGTGGGCCTGGCACACACACTGGCAGGCAGGCAACTGCAATTAGATTACACTAGCAGAATGATGTTTCACAGTCAAAAAAGTTTTTTTAAAAAATATTTACACTACTGTTACAACAAATATGAGTGGTGGCACTAGTTGGCAAGTGGGCCTGGCACACACGCTGGCAGGCAGCTGCAATTAGATTACACTAGCAGACTGATGTTTCACAGTCAAATTTTTTTTTTAAATATTTACACTACTGCTATAACAAATATGAGTGGTGGCACTAGTTGGCAAGTGGGCCTGGCACACACGCTGGCAGGCAGGCAACTGCAATTAGACTACACTAGCAGACTGATGTTTCACAGTCAAAAAAGTTTTTTTTTAAAAATATTTACACTACTGTTACAACAAATATGAGTGGTGGCACTAGTTGGCAAGTGGGCCTGGCACACACGCTGGCAGGCAGGCAACTGCAATTAGATTACACTAGCAGACTGATGTTTCACAGTCAAAAAAGTTTTTTTTTAAATATTTACACTACTGTTACAACAAATACGAGTGGTGGCACTAGTTGGCAAATGAGCCTGGCACACACACTGGCAGGCAGGCAACTGTAATTAGATTACACTAGCAGACTGATGTTTCCCAGTCAAAAAAGTTTTTTTTAAAATATTTACACTACTGTTAAAACAAATATGAGTGGTGGCACTACTTGGCAAGTGGGCCTGGCACACATGCTGGCAGGCAGGCAACTGCAATTAGATTACACTAGCAGACTGATGTTTCACAGTCAAAAAAAGTTTTTTTTTTAATATTTACACTACTGTTATAACAAATATGAGTGGTGGCACTAGTTGGCAAGTGGGCCTGGCACACACGCTGGCAGGCAGGCAACTGCAATTAGATTACACTAGCAGACTGATGTTTCACAGTCAAAAAAGATTTTTTTTTAAATATTTACACTACTGTTAAAACAAATATGAGTGGTGGCACTAGTTGGCAAGTGGGCCTGGCAGGCAGGCAACTGCAATTAGATTACACTAGCAGACTGATGTTTCACAGTCAAAAAAGTTTTTTTTTTAAATATTTACACTACTGTTACAACAGATATGAGTGGTGGCACTTAGCAAGTGGGCCTGGCACACACGCTGGCAGGCAGGCAACTGCAATTAGATTACTCTAGCAGACTGATGTTTTACAGTCAAAAAAGTTTTTTTTTTTAAATATTTACACTACTGTTACAACAGATATGAGTGGTGGCACTAGTTGGCAAGTGGGCCTGGCACACACGCTGGCAGGCAGGCAACTGCAATTAGATTACACTAGCAGTCTGATGTTTCACAGTCAAAAAAGTTTTTTTTTTTAAATATTTACACTACTGTTACAATAGATATGAGTGGTGGCACTAGTTGGCAAGTGGGCCTGGCACACATGCTGGCAGGCAGGCAACTGCAATTAGATTACACTAGCAGACTGATGTTTCACAGTAATTTTTTTTTTTTTAAATATTTACACTACTGTTAAAACAAATATGAGTGGTGGCACTAGTTGGCAAGTGGGCCTGGGAGGCAGGCAAATGCAATTAGATTACACTAGCAGACTGATGTTTCACAGTCAAAAAAGTTTTTTTTTAAATATTTACACTACTGTTACAACAGATATGAGTGGTGGCACTTAGCAAGTGAGCCTGGCACACACGCTGGCAGGCAGGCAACTGCAATTAGATTACACTAGCAGACTGATGTTTTACAGTCAAAAAAGTTTTTTAAAAAAAATATTTACACTACTGTTACAACAGATATGAGTGGTGGCACTAGTTGGCAAGTGGGCCTGGCACACACGCTGGCAGGCAGGCAACTGCAATTATATTACACTAGCAGTCTGATGTTTCACAGTCAAAAAAGTTTTTTTTTTTTAATATTTACACTACTGTTACAACAGATATGAGTGGTGGCACTAGTTGGCAAGTGGGCCTGGCACACACTCTGGCAGGCAGGCAGGCAACTGCTATTAGATTACACTAGCAGACTGATGTTTCACAGTCAAAAAAGTTTTTTTTTTTTTAAATTTACACTACTGTTACAACAGATATGAGTGGTGGCACTGCAGGCAGGCAACTGCAATTAGATTACACTAGCAGACTGATGTTTCACAGTCAAAATTACACAGGCAAAAAAACAAAAAAAAAAACGACTGATGTTCTAGCCCTAAAAAGGGCTTTTTGGGGTGCTGTCCAAACAGCAGAGATCAGATGAGTCCTTCAGGACTGTAGTGGACACTGAAAACACTAGCCTAGCTATCAATTTCCCTAAAAAATAAGCAGCAGCTACACTGTCCCTCCTCTCACTAACAATGCAGGATCAGAATGAATCTAAAATGGCTGCTGCCCAGGAGCTGGGAGGGTCTGGGAAGGAGTGTCTGCTTCTGATTGGCTGTAATGTGTCTGCAGACTGTGAGATACAGGGTCAAAGTTTACTCAATGATGGCGAATAGGGGGCGGATCAAACATCGCATATGTTCGCCCGCCGCTGCGAACGCGAACAAGCTATGTTCGCCGGGAACTATTTGCCGGCGAACAATTCGCAACATCACTATCAACAAACAATATCAAGAGAACTAAACATTAGATAATAGAAAGAAACCGGAAAGTTATTTAAAATGACATGCTCTATCTGACTCATGAACGAAAAAATAGTTTCTTTCATGTAATTGGCAAGAGTCCATGAGCTATTGACGTATGGGATATACATTCCTACCAGGAGGGGCAAAGTTTCCCAAACCTCAAAATGCCTATAAATACAGCCCTCACCACACCCACAATTCAGTTTTACAAACTTTGCCTCCTATGGAGGTGGTGAAGTAAGTTTGTGCTTGATTTTTATGATTTCTTCTGTGATAAGCACTTCTAAGCATTCTGAAGCCCAATTCCTCTCAGAGTACAGTGTTTGTCAGAGGGATGTGAAGGGATTATCGCCTATTTGATTTTATGGTTTTCCTTGCGGGAAATCTTTTCAAGGGTTCTCTGTTATCGGTCGTAGGGATTCATCTCCTACCTCCCTTTTCAGATCGATGATATACTCTTATAACATTACCTCTGCTGATAGCTTTTAGTACTGGTTTGGGTATCTGCTATATGTGGATGGGTGTAAGTATGTATCATTATTTAAGACACTCTCATCTATGGTTTGGCGCTTTATGTATTAATATAAAGTTTTAAATATATGTATTTTACTTACATTTGCCATGAGTCAGGTCTATGTGTATTTCCCTTTGCAGTCCAGCAGTTTTGTTATGGGAATCATGTTTTAGAAAGTTTGTCTTTCCTGGGGTATAGTCTTTTTTTTCAATTTGACTTGTTTTTTCTTTGGAAAACTTGCAGGCAAATTAGGCTCACGAGGGTGCAAAATGCTGTTATTTATTGTGTCATTCTTGGCGAGAGAATTTTTTTGGGCGCGAATGTGTGTCTATCATGATGCAAGTTCATAATTTCCTGCGTCTTAGCTGACGCTAGGTTGTTTGGCGTGAAATTGTTTGTTATGACGCGAGTTGCATCATTTCCGGATGTTTGTTGGCACCAAACAATTTCTCAACTTCCTTTTGCACCGTGCGTCATACTTGGCGCCAAAAAAATTAGTTTTATTTTACCTCATTTCCTATATGCTCCTTGCCTTCTTAGAGGGCTATGCTATTTGCTTTGTGTTTATATCTCCAGCTGTAGTATGTAACAGTTGTCATGATAAGCTTTTGCATGCAGAACAGGTTTCTATTAGTGCTAGTACAGTATCTGTTGTTCCTTCAACATAGTACATGATATCCCTGTTGATATGAAAAATTATATTGCTGATGCGATACAGAAGGCTATGGCTGCTATACCGCCTTCAAATAAACGTAAAAGGTATTTTAAAACTTCTCATAATACTGATGAAATTTGTAATGACTGGCAACATACTGATATATCCTCCTCTGATGAGGATCTCTCTGACTCAGAAGATCCTACTTCAGACATTGATACTGATAAATCATCTTGTCTTTTTAAGATTGAGTATATTCGTTCTTTGTTAAAAGAAGTGTTAATAACTTTGGAGATTGAGGAGTCTGGTCCTCTTGATAATAAATCCAGTAAACATTTATATTCTGTCTATAAACCTCCTGTGACTACTCCTGAGGTTTTTCCTGTTCCTGATGCTATTTCTGATGTGATTGCTAAGGAATGGTCTAAGCCTGGTACTTCTTTTGTTCCTTCTTCAAGGTTTAAAAGTTGTATCCTTTGCCAGTGGCTAAATTAGAGTTTTGGGAAAAAGTCCCTAAGGTTGATGGGGCTATTTCTACTCTTGCTAAACGTATTACTATTCCTATGAAAGATAGTACTTCTTTTAAGGATCCTTTAGATAGGAAGATTGAACCTTATCTAAGGAAAGCTTATTTGGACGATATCTTAGTACTGGCTCAATCTCTTCATTTAGCAGAATCTCATACAAATCAACTTGTGTTGTTTCTTCCAAGACATGGTTGGATGATCAATTTACCAAAGAGTTCCTTGATTCCTCAGACAAGGGTGACCTTTTTAGGTTTTCAGATAGATTCAGTGTCCATAACTCTGTCTTTAACAAACAAGAGACAAATTAAATTGGTTTCTGCCTGTTGAAACCTTCAGTCTCGACTCTCGATCATTCCCTTCAGTGGCTATGTGCATGGAAGTTTAAGGTCTCATGACTGCAGCATTGGACGCGATCCCCTTTGCTCATTTTCATATGAGACCTCTGCAGCTTTGCATGCTGAATCAATGGTGCAGGGATTATACTCGGATATCAAAATTGGTATACTAAAATCCCAACATTTAACTTTCTCTGTCCTGGTGGTTAGACCATCATCGGATTATTCAAGGGGCCTCTTTTGTTTGTCCTGCCTGGAATGTGATTTCAACAGATGCAAGTCTCACAGGTTGGGGAGCTGTCTGGGAGTCTCTGACAGCACAAGAAGTTTGGAATCCTCTAGAGGCGAGGTTACCAATCAATATTTTAGAATTCTGTGCTATTTTCAGGGCTCTTCAGGCTTGGCTTCTATTAAAGAGAGAAATATTCATTCGTTTTCAGACAGACAATATCACAACTGTGTCATATGTCAATCAACAAGGGGCGACTCTCCATCCAGATGTATTTTGCCAGATTGTACAGATGTGGGGTCTCCCTGAAATAGATCTGATGGCTTACCATCTAAACAAGAAGCTTCCCAGGTACCTTTCCAGGACCAGGGATCCTCAGGAGGAGATGGTGGATGCGTTAGCAGTTCTTTGACTTTACCAATCTGCTTACATTTTTCTGCCTCTAGTTCTTCTTCCAAGGGTGATCTCCAAGATCATATTGGAACAATTGCATGTGTTTCTGATAGCACCAGCATGGCCTCACAAGTTTTGGTATGCAGATCTTGTCCGGGCGTCCAGTTGCCAACCTTGGCCGCTTCCTTTAAAAGGACACTCAGGTTTTATTACATTTTCATGATTCAGATACATCATGTAATTTTAAGCAACTTTACTTCCATTAAAAAAAATGTGCACAGTCTTTTATATTTACTGAGCATGTGCAAGAACTCAGACTATATGTATATGCATTTGTGATTGGCTGATTGCTATCACATGGTACAGGGGGAGTGGAAATATACATAACTTTGTAATGTGTTAAAAAATAATCTACTACTCATTTGAAATTCAGAGTAAATGTTATTGTATTGTCTTGTTATCTTGCATTTGTTGATTATGCAAATCTGCTCTGTTTAATGGTCCTTTAAGGCCAGACCTTCTGTCTCAAGGGCTGTTTTTCCATCAGGATCTCAAATCGCTAAATTTGAAGGTATGGAAATTGAAAGCTTAGTATTTAGTCATAGAGGTTTTTCTGACTCAGTGATTAATTAATACTATGTTACAGGCTCGTAAGTCTGTTTCAAGGAAGATTTATTATCAGGTTTGGAAAACCTATAGTTCATGGTGTTTTTCTCATAAATTATCTTGGCATTCTTTTAGGATTCCTAGAATTTTACAGTTTCTTCAGGATGGTTTGGATAAAGGTTTGTCTGCAAGTACCTTGAAGGGACAAATCTCTGCTCTTTCTGTTTTATTTCATAGAAAGATTGCTAAACTTCCTGATATTCACTGTTTTGTTCAGGCTTTGGTTCATATCAAGCCTGTTGTTAAATCAATCTCTCCTCCTTGGAGTCTTAATTTGGTTTTGAAGGCTTTGCAGGCTCCTCTTTTTGAGCCTATGCATTCTTTGAATATTAAACTACTTTCTTGGAAAGTGTTGTTTCTTTTGCTATCTCTTCAGCTAGGATAAGGCTGTTTTGCGGACTTTGTTTAAATTTCTTCCTAAGATTGTGAATTCTAACAACATTAGTAGGGAAATTGTTGTTCCTTCCTTGTGTACTAATCCCAATAATACTCTTGAAAGATCTTTACATTCTTTGGATGTTGTAAGAGCTTTGAAATATTATGTCGAAGCTACTAAAGATTTCAGGTAGACTTCTGGTCTATTTGTTGTTTTTTCTGGTCCTAGGAAAGGTCAGAAAGCCTCTGCCATTTCTTTGGCATCTTGGTTAAAGCTTTTGATTCACAAGGCTTATTTGGAGGCAGAACAGTCTCCGCCTCAGAAAATTACAGCTGATTCTACTAGATCAGTCACCACTTCTTGGGCTTTTAAGAATGAAGCTTCAGTTGATCAGATTTGCAAAGCAGCAACTTGGTCTTCTTTGCATACATTTATTAAATTTTACCATGTTGATGTATTTGCTTCTTCTGAAGCAGCCTTTTTTATTTTATCCCTCCCTTTCTAGTGACTCTTCTGTGGTCTTGGGTATTTCTATCTCATACGTCACTAGCTCATGGACTCTTGCCAATTACATGAAAGAAAACATCATTTATGTAAGAACTTACCTGTTAAATTCATTTCTTTCATATTGGCAAGAGTCCACGAGGCCCACCCTTTTTATGGTGGTTATGATTTTTGTATAAAAAGCACAATTATTTTTCCAGTTCCTCTTTTTGTATGCTTTTTTACTCCTTATTTTTTCACCCCACTACGTGGCTATTCGTTAAACTGAATCGTGGGTGTGGTTAGGGGTGTATTTATAGGCATTTTGAGGTTTGGGAAACTTTGCCCCTCCTGGTAGGATTTTATTTCCCATACGTCTCTAGCTCATGGACTCTTGCCAATATGAAAGAAATGAATTTATCAGGTAAGTCCTTACATAAATTATGTTTTTTGTCCCTTTAAGCTACCTATAAAGGTTTTACATGCAGTAAGTGTCTCCTTTCTATCACCTAGATTATGAGTTTTGAGCGCTATAGGGAAATTAACGAACGCAACATAAGTGGCGTTATTTAATCCCCTATAGTGCTGCCATTACAAGTTTTAAAAAACCAGGCAACAGGTAATTTGGTAATTATTTTAGCTAGGTAGCTATTAAATAGTTATTAACTATTTAATAGCTATTGTACCTAGTTAAAATAAATACAAAGTTGCCTGTAAAATAAATATAAATCCTAAAATAGCTACAATGTAATTATTTATTATAATGTAGCTATATTAGGGTTTATTTTACAGGTATTTAGTTTTAAATAAGAATACTTTAGTTAATATTATTTAATTTATTTCGTTAGATTAAAATTATATTTAACTTAGGGGGGTGTTAGGGTTAGACTTAGTTTTTGGGGTTAACACATTTATTAGAGTGGCGGCGAGGTCCGGTCGGCAGATTAGGGGCTAATAAGTGTAGGTAAAGTAGCGGCGACGTTGGGGGGGCAGATTAGGGGTTAATAAATATAATATAGGGGTCAGCGATGTTGGGGGAAGCAGATTAGGGGTTCATAGGGATAATGTAGGTGGCGGCGATGTGCGGTCGGCAGATTAGGGGTTAAAAAGATGTATTATAGTGGCGGTGATGTGGGGGGCCTCGGTTTAGGGGTACATAGGTAGTTTATGGGTGTTAGTGTACTTTAGAGTACAGTAGTTAAGAGCTTTATAAACCGGCATTAGCCCAGAAAGCTCTTAACTACTGACTTTTTTCTGCGGATTGAGTCTTGTCGGTAGAGGCTCTACCGCTCACTTCAGCCAAGACTCTAAATACCAGCATTAGGAAGATCCCATTGAAAAGATAGGATACGCAATTGGCGTTAGGGGATCTGCGGTATGGAAAAGTCACGGCTTGGAAGTGAGTGTTAGACCCTTTCCTGGCTGACTCTAAATACCCTTAACGCTGCTTTTGATGGCTAATGCCAAACTCTAAATCTAGGCGATAATTTTTACAAGTGCGGTACTGACGTTGCGTTGCAGGCTAAAAGGCTTGTGGTACAGCTATACCCACAATACTTGTAATGGCTGCGGTGCTGTTTTAACTCTGAAAATACAATATTTTCAGCGTTAAAAGATGAACGCACAAATTTATAATCTAGCTGTATGGAAATTAAAGGTTGCAACTTATTTGGAAAGTTAGCCAAGTGCTATGTTCACTATGAACAGAACAAAACAAAAAAAATACAAAAATGATTTTGCATTACAGGCTGGCACATCCTATATTATAAAAGGCCAAGTGTTTGTCTGAAGCCGTCATGCGCAGTAGAGACAAACACTTGGCCTTGAGATAGGGAGCGCGAGGTACACAAACAGCTGTGAGGTCTGGGGAGCGCGAGGTAAGCTGATTGAAACAGCCTGTGGCAAGAGATATGGAGCGCGAGCTACTCAACAGCTGTGAGGTGTGCTGTGTGAGAAGCGGCCACACGCTCCCCAGACCCCACAGCTGTTTCTGGTCGATGGGAGCGTTGCGATGGGGGCGTGGCTGGGCATCTTGATGGGGCGTGGCCGGGTGGGTGCCGCCGCGATGGGGCGTGGCCGGGCGTCGCGATTGGGCGTGGCCGGGCGGGTGCCCCCGCGATGTGAAGACTTCAAGACAGAGCCAGAGAGGGAGCAGGAGAGGGGGGGAGAAGGGCCAAAGAGGGGAGAGAGAGCCAAAGGGGGGAGAGAGAGCCAAAGAGAAGGGGGGAGAGAGAGCCAAAGAGAAGGGGGGAGAGCCAAAGAGAAGGGGGGGAGCCAAAGAGAAGGGGGGGGGAGAGCCAAAGAGAAGGGAGGGGGAGAGCCAAAGAGAAGGGGGGGGGGGGCAAAGAGAAGGGGGGGGGAGAGCCAAAGAGAAGGGGAAGGAGCCAAAGAGAAGGGGGGGGGAGAGCCAAAGAGAAGGGGGGGGGAGAGCCAAAGAGAAGGGGGGGAGAGCCAAAGAGAAGGGGGAGAGCCAAAGAGAAGGGGGGGGAGAGCCAAAGAGAAGGGGGGGGGGGAGAGCCAAAGAGAAGGGGGGGAGAGCCAAAGAGAAGGGGGGGGGAGAGCCAAAGAGAAGGGGGGGGGGAGAGCCAAAGAGGAAAAAGAGCCAAAAAGGAGAGAGAGCCAAAGAGGGGGGAGAGAGAGCCAAAGAGGGGGGAGAGAGAGCCAAAGAGGGGGGGCAGAGCCAAAGAGGGGGGGGGCAGAGCCAAAGAGGGGGGGGGGCAGAGCCAAAGAGGGGGAGGGAGAGCCAAAGAGGGGGGGAGAGAGCCAAAGAGGGGGGAGAGAACAAAAGAGGGGGGAGAGAGCCAAAGAGGAGAGAGCCAAAGAGGGGGGAGAGAGAGCCAAAGAGGGGGGGGCAGAGCCAAAGAGGGGGGGCAGAGCCAAAGAGGGGGGGGCAGAGCCAAAGAGGGGGAGGGAGAGCCAAAGAGGGGGGGAGAGAGCCAAAGAGGGGGGAGAGAACAAAAGAGGAGGGAGAGAGCCAAAGAGGGGAGAGAGAGAGCAAAAGAGGGGGGGAGAGCCAAAGAGAAGGGGGGGAGAGCCAAAGAGAAGGGGGGTGGAGAGCCAAAGAGAAGGGGGGGGGGGAGAGCCAAAGAGAAGGGGGGGAGAGCCAAAGAGAAGGGGGGGAGAGCCAAAGAGAAGGGGGGGGAGAGCCAAAGAGAAGGGGGGGGAGAGCCAAAGAGAAGGGGGGGAGCCAAAGAGAAGGGGGGGGGAGCCAAAGAGAAGGGGGGGGAGAGCCAAAGAGGAAAAAGAGCCAAAAAGGAGAGAGAGCCAAAGAGGGGGGAGAGAGAGCCAAAGAGGGGGGGCAGAGCCAAAGAGGGGGGGGCAGAGCCAAAGAGGGGGGGAGAGAGCCAAAGATGAGAGAGCCAAAGAGGGGGGAGAGAGAGCCAAAGAGGGGGGAGAGAGAGCCAAAGAGGGGGGGCAGAGCCAAAGAGGGGGGGGCAGAGCCAAAGAGGGGGGGCAGAGCCAAAGAGGGGGAGGGAGAGCCAAAGAGGGGGGGAGAGAGCCAAAGAGGGGGAAGAGAACAAAAGAGGGGGGGAGAGAGCCAAAGAGGGGAGAGAGAGAGCAAAAGAGGGGGGGAGAGCCAAAGAGAAGGGGGGGAGAGCCAAAGAGAAGGGGGGTGGAGAGCCAAAGAGAAGGGGGGGGAGAGCCAAAGAGAAGGGGGGAGAGCCAAAGAGAAGGGGGGGAGAGCCAAAGAGAAGGGGGGGGGAGAGCCAAAGAGAAGGGGGGGAGAGCCAAAGAGAAGGGGGGTGAGCCAAAGAGAAGGGGGGGGAGCCAAAGAGAAGGGGGAGGAGAGCCAAAGAGGAAAAAGAGCCAAAAAGGAGAGAGAGCCAAAGAGGGGGGAGAGAGAGCCAAAGAGGGGGGAGAGAGAGCCAAAGGGGGGGGGGGAGAGCCAAAGAGGGGGGGGGGCAGAGCCAAAGAGGGGGAGGGAGTGCCAAAGAGGGGGGGAGAGAGCCAAAGAGGGGGGAGAGAACAAAAGAGGGGGGAGAGAGCCAAAGAGGGGAGAGAGAGAGCAAAAGAGGGGGGGAGAGCAAAAGAGGGGGGGCAAAGGGGA